>NC_068402.1:4548965-4751465 GCF_023724105.1 Carassius gibelio
GTCATAATAAGAGTCCAAACAGCTGATTAAAACATCACAATAATTAATGAGTCATTCACATAACTCCAGTCCCTCAATTAATGTCCTGAAAAGTGATAAGCTTTGTGTTTGTAATAAACAAATTGATTGTGAGTGGCTTTTTAAAAACTGTTTTAAACTGTTGCTTCTAGTAAGTTGTTCATATATGTAAAATGCTTATGTTGTAGATTCTGTCAACAATTAACTATGTGCACTAAAAAAAATGTATGTGCACTAAAACCACAATTTACATACGAATATCCAAGATTACTTGGAAAAATGCATTTCCACTAATACACATAGTTTAAAAAAAAGAAATGTAATTAAATGTGTGTTATAACTTTCAATTCTGAATATCTATGATTACTAAAAAATAGAAAATAAGATACGATGTAAAAACTGAACAAAATAAATTCAAAAAGTGTATGCTATTATGAAGAAAGTCTCTCCTCTCTCTTCATCTCTCTTGCTTGCTCAAACACACTAAAAGTCATCTGTATTTCATGTAACAACTGGAACAGATTTAAGGGTTTAAAGATCTACTTTAGACGCAGACTGTGTCTGTCAGAGAGATTAAGGAGTGAATACTTCTGGGAAGTCTCAGTAGGACACGCCAAAGACTGCATCCAGGTTAATTTCTCCTCAAATGTATTCAACGATCAAACGCTCCCTTGAGACGGTGACCATTGTGCCTAGGGAGAAACCCTCCTGATTAAGACTTTATAAGTGTGTCCTAAGCTCAGAGTCACAAACCACACATATATGCACATAGAAACACACTCACACTATCATCCCTGACTAAATGTAGCTTCAAGAAGATGGTATTAAAGCAGAAATTTAGTTCAGGAAAGTCCAAATCCATTCCAGGCATCACCCTCTCTATGGGAAGAGCATCAACTGTAATCTGCTCCTTAGGGACTTGAAAAGAAAGATTGGAGGGGAAAAAACACAGAGCAGAAGCGGGGAAAGAATAAGAAGGAAGACAGTGCTGGGTTGAGGTAATTAACATAATGCTTAATCTGTAAACATCTATGGGTTTGTAGAAAGACAGAGCAAGTGAGGGAGAAAGTGCTGAGCCATTGAAGTCGGCCGTTTATTCTGAATGGATGACACACATCAGGAAGGTGGAGAAAATTGAGGGGAAAGGTGAGAGAAAGAAAGAGAAGAGAAAGGAGGCCTCAAGATGAATATATACACCGTTCAAAAGTTTGGGGTCATTAAAAATTAATGCATTAAACTGATTTTACATGACAGTGAATATTTTTACAATTTTACAATTTCTTCTTAAGTAAATGCTGTTTATTTGAACTTTCTGTTCATCCAAAAGAATCCTGACAATAGTTGATGCCAAATGCATCAAGCAGCGACTGTTTTCAACATTCATGATAATACATGTCTTGGGCATCAGATAATCTAATATTATAATGATTTCTGAAGCATAATATGACTCTAGAGTAATGGCTATGCCATAACAGGAATAATTTACATTTGAAACTAAACTAAAATAGAAAATAGTTATTTTAAATTGTAATAACACTTTACAATTATTACAGTTTACTGTATTTTTTTATCAAATAAATGCAGGTCTTAAAGGTACAGGTTATAGGACCTGCCACTAGAGGGCGCACTACCAAAACAATAACAATCTCGTGGTTTGATGACGATAAGGAGCATGGAATGATGGGATTTGTGGTCTTTTAGCACAATAACTGGGCAAACATAGCAAACACGAGTTCAACGATTTGCACGAGTAGATTACATACAAAGTCAATGCAAAGACGTGATCAGGCGCGTCTTCGCGTGGGTCTAGAGACGCGATGCCCCGCGTTTGCCGTTTATGCCCCATAATACTAATCTTGTTAATTGTTATAATAGCATACGTTTTCTGTAAGATACGAATCAAAACAACTCACCTGTCGAATAAAACACAAGCGAGATCGGCATCTCTTTCTAGTTGAAGTTTGTCGCGAAGATCTCTCCATCTAGAAAATGCAACACCGATATTGATCCTCGCTCTTTCTCTCCTCTTGTCCCGAACTCTTCTTGGATCGTTTGGTTGGCCCGTACGTTTACATTTACGGGAGCCGTCCTTGTCGACGGTAAACTGTAATTACGTTCCATAAATAAATAACACAAATCCACCATAAAACGTGCAAGAAGTAAATAAGGAACTGAAGCAAGCTAGTGGTTTGCTGGACACACTACTTCCACATTTGTCCACGACAATGTTGTCATGTGGTTTCTACGTCAGTAAAGGCAGTAACAAAAGATAACTAACGTCATTGACAGGCAACTGCACTGCCCCGTGTCACTGTTTAGAATGGGGATTTTCTCACGATTTACAAGTAGTTGAAAACATTAGAGATATTGTTATTAATCAGCTGGACAAAATATATAACACTAGCCTAGTGGTTTTTTGCTATTGTACTGCAAATATCTTACAAATTGTACCTTTAAGAGACTTCTCTGAAAAATGGCAGTGTAGATATTGAAGTCAAAAGAGCTTACTTTGTGACAAGGAGTGTTTGTTTTGCACGAATTGCATATATGCCGTTCTAAATGAATGTCTGAAAGAGCTCACAACACAAGAAGCAGCTGGATACCTCACTCTAGTTGCAATCCTTCCGGTATAAAGAGGAGATACAGCAAGTTGTAGATAATGGTATAACTCAGTGGGAACACTGCTCTGATTGTTCTGTAGGAGGAAGGAGCCCTGGTGAGTTATATTTCAGATGGAGTAATGGCTCAGCAGCAGCTTCTGAGAAAGAAAAACCCATAAAACACAATACGTTTTCCTACACGAGCAAAGAGCTACAGGCAAAAGACACTAAACTATACAGTAGACACACAGACAGCAGTGTTGGGAAGTAGCTACCCAGCAGGGGACGTTCTCTTAACTTCGCCAAATGATCTGGCAAGGTTCTCTCAAATTTACAAATGAATGTTTTTGCACTAATATTAACAGAATGTTGGTGGCAAAGTTATCCAGTCTTTATAAGTATAAATCATGGGACCTTTTTTGAACGACTTGTTTTAGAATGTTCAAAGATCACTCAAAAGTAAGATTCTCGTGATGCTTGCAAAATGTTCCCTTATTGTTTGTCAGTTGGGTAATTAAAAGCTCATTTAGCTAATTTGGAAATAGTGCAGCTATTGTACACAAGGAACATATTTTTCCATTCATTTGCACTATTTTTCCACTATTGCATTGTTTTTCAATACGTTCATACAATATATCACGTCTCTTGCATAACAAGTTAAAGTTTTAAGTTTAACTTTTAAAAAATTTGTCTTGAGGCTTTGTATTTTCTTCTCAATTCATTTTCTTCGAGTTCATATGAGAGCTTCAGTGCATACACAACAATATAGTATCTGGTTTCTATCCCTTCTTCTGTTTCACATATTAAATTACACAAGTCTAGTAGTGACTTTTATTTTGTAAAGTTATCTCAGCCAGTACAGAAGCTTCTGCTTCTCTCTCATTGTTTCACATTACAAAAACTGCATCCACTGAATAAAGATGAAAAAGGCATTAAAGATTCACAAGGATGTGCTAGTCCTCAATCCCGTTCAGTTCCTGACTGAGGTATCAGCGCACACACACACACACACACACACAGAAGAAAAGAGAGCAACTTCAGCCCTCCATGCACGGGAACACAGTCTCAAAGCACTGCAGGCACACTGGAGGTGTTGCATGTTCATGTGTTTGCATTGAGGGATGGGATGAGATGTGAATGTCCATGCATGTGTTTTTAGACATGAATTTGCACATGATCTCCAGTGTGTTTATGCAGGACCCGTGTCATGTACAGTATGTCAGTACAGCAGCGACTAACTAGAGGAAGGTGCTTTTGCCTTCAGGCTCTCTGCCTGCTTCTCACAGTTCTGCTCAGATCAATTCACTCTCTGCTGGAAATCAGTTTAACACCTGCAACAGTCTTTCATCAAGCCATGCACGCCAGACACTTATGATTACTTCTAAAAGTTATATTTAAAGAGTTGCTGCTTCTATACACAGAGTTAGTTAGTGAGTTTCAAACTTGGATCGTAGAGGGAGGAAATAAATTGGATTGTGTAGAGGAGAGATACTGTGTTATGTTTATTACACAAATTAGGTTTCTAAATTATGAATATGATCAACATTTTGCTTAAAGTCCAGTTGTGTCCTCTGAGGTTAAATTGACCGTTTATACTTTTTAGCTAGTAACCAACTAAGGTTTACTTGATTATCCATACATCATTTAAAAAAAATTAATACCATACTCATATCATGCTTTTGAGGAATGTTTATTCGTACATAACTCAGTTATCATTTTATTGCATTGCATTATATGTTTTGCAATACAATGTACAACTACAGTGCTTTAATAATAACAATAAGCATTAAAATATTATAAAACATATTATTGGGAGAGGCAGAGTGACAACTAATATTTGTATTCACTTTATGCAAATTGTCTGCTATATACTGTTACAAAAGCTCACATTACAACCTATGATAATTTCATCTTGCTTTTTGGCCCTGTAATCTATATAAAGCAATTGCATAAAATTGCATATTTTTGCTCAGCAAAAAATTTTATGGTGTTTTTTAAATCCTCCTTAATTATGAGCTTATCATATTCCCCTACATCACACTATATGAGACATAAAAGTCTGTAGGAAATACTGTATAATTCAAAAACACACATTCAGACTTATTTTTTACATAGATTTTCTTTTCATATTTTGTTTAAAGGTGCAAAAAAGAAGTGTTCCATAAAAAAAAAATATTTTTTTATATATATATTACAGGGTTATAAACTAATTCTAGCAAATTTACTGAATGCGATATTATTACTGTTTATTTGTATTGTCTTTTTTATAAAGGAGATTATTTCAATTAATTTGTTATTTTTATTCTCTCTCTTTACAGTTTATATATATATATATATATATATATATATATATATATATATATATATATATATATATATATGCACACTATATATAAAATGATAGTATTATTAATATTTTTAACCCCCACAGTGGTTTAGCGGATGCTTATAATCAAAGCCTCTTACAGTCCATTTATTGCTAAAGTGATTTTGGGGTTAAGTGCTTTGGTCAAGGGCACAGTGGCAATAGTTCACAGTGTGCTCCTATAACGAGACTCAGATGAGCAATCATCAGTCCACTATATATGCCACACTTTTGTCCAGGTTGAGTGATTTCTCAATCCTTGTTCCTGCTGCAAGCTGTAAAATCAAATCCCCAAACTAATAAGAATAGCTACATTAAATGCCGTCATAAGTACTAACCAAATCCCCCACCATAAAGACCTTGATGAGACTCAGAAAGCTGTGCTAGAATCTGGTTAGTATCAACACACGTACCACATGCAATCAAAATTGGACTTAGATGATACTACAAAATAAATAAATAAATACATTGAGAAGAGAAGTCATCAAATGAGACCGTGAGCAAGTGTGTGATTAGATTTTTTTGTTAGTGTCCAGTCTGTCTAGCCCGAGGCTAGTTATTAGCTGGCAGATAGCAGCACTGCTACATACTGTAATATAACATCTCAATCTCTGTTCACACAGTAAATGAACTGATGAGAGTCATTGTGCAATGTATTACAGCTCTGTGAGCAGTACATCGCTCAATCCGGCACTCAGCCGTGGGGTGGAAAGAAGAGAAACGTCCGCCTTTGCAGCCTGATGACAAACGGCAGGGGGATCATAAGAGCGCCGTCCTCTCCCAGTGTCCAGCTGCGTGTGATTTAAAGAGGTGACTCCAGCTGTTTCAGTATCTACTTAATGGGATAATACAGCGCCCATCTGTTGAGCGGTCTGTCAAAGGAACACTGATTTGAGTGTGAGAGCTAAACAGAAGTCAGTTAAGACAGACAGAGAGAAGATATGGGTGATCAAAGAGAGGAGAGGAGACGGGAGGATGCTGATGGAAATGGTCAGTTATAGAAAATGAGGATGGCATTAAAGAGTTTTGTAACACTCTTCATAAATTTACCACAACATCTTCACGCAGTAAGAGTGTTGAGAGTCTGTTTGTTTGTACAGTGACAAGTGGTTGGATTTAAATATTCAAAATATATTTTATAAATTCAGTTTGTCCTGATTTATCATAAAATAAATACAATGATGCTGATATTGAAAATATTCATATTTGAAATAAATCGCGAAAATGTTTATACACTGGTTTGGTTTTTTGACAGAGAGAAATTCATATTTTTTATTTAGCTTGGATACATTAGATTCAAAGTGGCAATAAATAAATTATAATATGATGTTACAAATAAATTCTGTTCTTCTGAATTTTCCATTCATCAAAGAATCAGGGAAAAACAGATGGTATCATATACTGTATAAGCAGCATAACTATGTTCAACAAGAAATGTCCCATATATCACAGGAATAAATCATTTTAAATTATAATACACTTTTCAAAACATTACTGTTTTTATTGTATTTTTGATCTAATAAATGCACAAGTTTTCACAAGAAGCTAAAAAACACAGAAAGAAACTTACCAACCTCAACTTTTGTATAACTCCTAACATATGCATAATCTAACTAATTAGCCACAGTATGTGTGTGTGTGTGTGTGTGCTCTTGTTTTTTTGACATATCAGGACACAACTCTGTATAATGACATGGGTATGACACAGGTATTACAAGGAGAGGGTGACTTATGAGGACATAACCAATGTCCCCATTTTTTCAAAACGCTTATAAATCATACAGAATGAGTTTTTTTGAGAAAGTAATAATGCACAAAGTTTCCTGTGAGGGTTAGGGTTAGGTGTAGGGTTGGTGTAGGGCCATAGATTATACAGTTTGTACAGTATAAAAACCATTACACCTATGGGATGAACACACTTTACACAAAAACAAACTTGTGTGTGTGTGTGTGTGTGTGAAGTTTTTGTGTAGCCAAACAGCATTTGTCTGTGTGAGGTTCAGATGGGCTTTTCTCCCTCCTCTCTTTGTGTACATGATTAGTGCCACTATAATGGAGAGAAGCACAGTTGGTCTGCAAATTAGTTTTGACTAGTTTTTTCCCAGTAGATCAAAGCGCTTATGAAAGTTGTCCTTCTGCGAGACTCTGCAATGTGAACGAGGGACACGAGAGAGAGAGAGAGAGAGAGAGAGAGACGGATTGTTTTTCTCTCCCTTGCTCGCTTTGAGCGTTTTTCATCTCGTTGCCAAATTTCCAGCCTCAATAAGAGCCGTTTAAAATTTTGATTTATTTCTTTATTTTTAATTGAAGTGTTCGAGAGTGTTACATAAATGCTTAATTTGGTCAGAGGATTAACTATTTTTTGTATGATTAAAAAGGCCTGCTGTTATAGAAACATTTTCTAACCATGAGATGAAAGGATCGTGATGAGGAGTGCAGACATAAATAGATTACATGGAAAGAGACAGAGATGTTGGGGAGGGAGGTGCATGGGAGAGATGGATAATTCAATAGAAATGGAGAACATGGTGACCCAAGGATAACCCTAGTTCAACTTTGCCAATTGAACAGGCTAATTTGTGAATCTATGTGCATCTATTGAGCTTTAGTCATGGCTGACCAGAAGTTTCTTGCAGTCCATCACTGTAACAGGAAGGTCAAGTCTCATAAAAGTACATGCTGATGGAGTCGACCATCCCATTATCACAATTTGGATTAAAGGCTTAGCAGAAGTGTTATTCAGGCGATTTCTAAAATCCATCTAAGGTCCGATAATGTAATTGCCTCTTCCGGTCCACTGAGGAGCAAATCATGTCTTGTTATTGCCTAAAAAAGCAGCCCGCTCAGCTGTGTGTGCACATGTGGCTCAGGTTTTGTGGAGACCAAATGTCCTCGCATGGATAGCAAAACCGTAATCACCTACAGCATCCAATAGTTCGCAAGGAAAATGGCTTAAGAAGCATATGTCTTTAATGAATATAGCACACAAGACAATGCCAATTATATTTACTCACTCTCATGTCGTTCCAAATCTTTCTTCTCTAAAACAAAAGAAGCTACTTCTTCTTTTTCTTTTTTTGTGATGTCCAATGTTATTTTAGACCCAACTGACTTTCATTGTGTGCACAAAAATTCATTGTATTGGGTTTTTCAATATATCCATTTTAATACAGTTTCCAATATTCCATTGAATGGTTCTTTAAAATAGCTTTCTTTGGTATGCTTCATGAAAAATAAAGAGTGACATGTTTGGAAAGACATTGAGGTGAGCTAATGATGACAGACAATTCATATTTTATTTGGTTTGTTTAGGTACCCCCTTGTATATGGTACAAACTTTTTTATGATACCATGTTTTTCCAGAATTATTTGATGCATGGAAAGTTCAAAAGAGCTGAATTTATTTGAAATGTAGCATTATAATTTCTTTAATGTCACTTTTGACTTTCATGCATCCAAGCGCAATACAAATATAACTTCCCCCTTTAATGGAAAAATGTAGAAAGGTTTGTATGAGATTTTGGTTGAGAATTACGGGAAAATATATTACCGGCGAAAACGGAAAACTCCTCTTGGTTCTAGCATCATCATGCTTCATGAAGTGAGAAGAGAAAAGCTGGAGACATTGAGACGGAGATGAGCGAGGGGATAAGAAACGGAGAGATGTAGATAAAAGCAAGGAGTAGGGGATGGGAACGTGGGCAGGAAACAGAAAGCAGATCAGAGTCAAACTGAGGGAAAGCCGTAGAGGGGTGAAAACCTCTAAAGCAATTAAGAGACCCAGAACATGGAGACGTGCTGAATGAGACATAGCTGCTCAGCCAATCAAATGGCTTCACAGCGAGAATAGCTCGCTTGTCATATCACAGCGAAACAGATAGAGATTAGTTGCTTATGCTCCAGAAAAATGAGGCAAATGGAGAGAGACGGGGAGAAAGAGAGGCATCCTGCCAAGTTTTTTTTTTTTTAAGAAGGATTTAGCATTGGTACAGACTCCAATGAAGACAGAGAGCCTGGTGCCACTGAGAGCTGTTCACAGATACAGTGCCAGCGACTCTTTCCCAGACCTCATCTGAGTCTTTCTCTCTAATATCCTTTTTCCACTCAATCAGGCCGACAGCAGCCTAGAACAGAAAACAGACCCAGAAGCTTCTTTTCTGTCAGTCACAGAAGTGAAACAGTATTTTTGCAGTTTAGGGTGACACTTTAACTTCAATTCAAAATGTATAGTGTACCAATGCAATGTACAATTACAAGAAGATACAATTATTACAGAAAACAAACAAATATTATATAAAGTATTAACTAAATAAAATTAAATATAACAAAAATTTAAATCACCCCATGATTTACTCACACTAAAGCCATGCATTTAGCAGAAGGTCATGGTTTATAAACAGGGGGGCACATAATTTTTCAGCCTGGTTCTCATATAAGAACCTGGAGATTTGTTTTGGTCCTCAGACTGCATATAGCGTGACCCATTAAATGCCACTATAAAAAATTAATTAATAATATAATATTATTACACTTTATTTATTTAGTTTTTTTTTTATTAAATAATAGTAAATAAACTAAATGATAGTGTGTGATAATAGTATTACAAATAAAAAGCAGTCCTAGTATTAAATACAAATTTATTTATTTTATAGTAGGCTAAACTTAAAAATAAAATGCTAATATTTACTACTACTTTGTTTGTTTGACTCTTTAAGAAGAATCGCTTTATGTAATCCCCAATGTTAAGTCGCTTTGGAAAAAAGCGCCAAAAAATAAATAAAAAAAGCATTTTCATCATATTCAAACTTAAAATCAGCAGGCTTTTATTTTGGCGGGTTGACGGCAAGTAAGTATACGCGCTTCCGGATTTAGCGCTGCTGATTAAAGAGCGTCAGTAGATGAATGCATAGACAGTAAAATAATAAAAAATAGCCTAGATTTATGCTTTCAGGTTGAAAATAAAACTTATATTGTACAGTTTGTGATCTAAAATGGTAATGGTGCATTAACAGCTGTCAACCATGTCAGTACGCAAATGTGCTGTCAGAACAAATAATATGAAATCATATATTAATCATATAATATTATATATAATAAATAAAATTACGCATTTGTTATTTTGGTCGCACATGCAGACCTGCGGACCACTTATGTGCACCCCTGTTAATAAAGCTGTATATAAATATGAGTATTTTTCTTACACAAATTCATTGATCTGGCCTTTATTTAAACCCCAGACTCATGTGGAGTACTTTTATGATGGATGCAGTTTACTGGACCTTAAAATCTCAACACCCATTCACTGCCATTATAAATATAACTCTGATTGGATTCTTCTGAAAGAAGAAAGTCATGTACACCTAGGTTGGCTTGACGGTGAGAAAATAATGGTGTAATTTTCATTTTTGGGTGAATTATCCCTTTAATTAATAAACTAAATAAAATATTAACTACTATTAACTGCAGGTGCTTTGCAGCACAATTTTGCAGTGAGAGAAAAAAAAGTTATAATGTGGATTTCTGTGATTTATTTCACTGAATAATGAATGTAATGTTGAAAAGATTGACTACTTTCTTTAAAACGCACTTTCTGCATAAAATCACTTCTCACCACTTGGTGCTTTTGCAGTCAATTATAGATTAATACAAATTTTATATAACAAATACACAAAGCTATATAGTTATTATGTATCCTAAGTTTTCATGTCAATACCACATTTTCATTATTTAAATGAATCATTCAAAATGACTCATGAAATCACAAGTTACCTATTTTAATCATTTAATCATTTGATTAAACTGAGAATTACAATACAGTCCATGATACAAAAATATCATATGGACTTTTTTCATATACACCCACATATAATCAGCAGCTGTTTGTTATGCAAGCTAGTAAATAATGTGTTTACTCATGGCTGAGACAAGACTATATGATAACAGATGGTGTGACTTGACAAGTTTTGACAGAGCTAGCCAACACGCTTATTATGCAGACTCGTGTTCACTGTCAATGACCACTTCAGCAAACACCGGAAACGGTTTAATGACCAACTGCTGCAATCACTCTGAAAGCAAAGCCTCAAAATTGAAGGCCCAACAAAATCAGCTTGATGAGAAAATCAAGCTTATAGCCAATGATAAATGCATAGAGGAGAGTGTAACTGTTGTGTTTGCAGACAGAAGTCACAGAATTAAAATAATCATGACATGGGTTGATGCTGAGAGGATTTAAGTGGATCTGATTTGTCTGAAGGTCATAGAGTTTGTGTTGTCAGGTGTAATATTGACAAGGCCCTGCACTTGACTTTACCATCGATGCATCAGAGAATGCCCAGCTTTCATGTGCAAAGCAATCAGAAGATCTTAGACTGACGGGGACTGATCAGAGAGGTCAGACTTTTATCTTCCATCACCCAATCCCTGTTGTCATCTCTGGACGAGTGTGTGTTTGAGTGTGGGTGGGTACGTTTAGCATAAACCGATGTATGAGAGTGCACACGGTCTCTCTTGAGTGCTTCTGTCATCAGTGTCACTGCTGATAGGTTTGTGTAGTTATCCATCTTGTTTTGAATAATATAACAGGACACCAGGAGCCTGATTCACTTACACTCTGTGTAAAGGCAAACGTTACCGATGCTCAGACTCTATGAGTTTCTGCTTGTCTGAAGTATTGCACATTTTGTACTTTAATCCAACTTAAATTGCATTAGGTGTGCAAAAGTCCAAAACCAATAAACATTAAAGTTACAAATGAGTGTCTGAAGGCGGAAAAGTATGATCAAAGATTCACAAAATAAAGCAGAACGTCAGTTATCCGTAAAACTTCTCGAGCAAATTTGGGGCGAGTTGGAAAATAAGACAAAGAAGGTACAAGGCTTTCATGAATGCAAATCAAAAAGACATTAACAAATAAAAAAAAGACTACTGATTTGTAGTCATTTGTAGAATAAAAACAATATATTGTACTGAAGGATACTGTGTATATGTACTGTATTGTACACAAATACAGAGTAGTTTAGTATGTCGCATGCTAACAGATGGCTTCAAAAGAAGCATTTCTATTGAGAAAACAAATATAATTTTTACTTCAGGAACACATCTAGCAACTGCAAAGCAACCCACTAAAACTGGACGCTCTAGTGATTAATTTCACCTTGGAAATGCTCACTGTAGCAGCCTGGGAACTTATAACCAGGACTTTAGATCACAGATCGATCAAAAAAGTGCACCCTGATTCGTGGAATCACATAAAGACAGTCAGTAAGAATGGAAACATGGAACATGCCTTTTGGGAAATCTTTTGAATGCAATAAGCATCAGACTATTAGTAAATGGTCCATGGGCTTTCCAAGAGGAGCTGAGACTACAGATCATGTACCAACACATGCTTCAGACACACACACACACACACTGATTTCATTACAAATGTACTATTTGCTAACAAATGTTTTTATATCCACTAAGCTCTTTCTTTTGATATTGCATAATTATGTCACTTAACACACAAACACAAGCGAGTGGAGGTGCCTTTTTGTGTTGATTTGATTATATGAATATTCATATAACTCTGTAATTGCAGAGATGTAAATAAGTCGACAGACTTGAAACTGCAAGCATCTGGCCACTGGGGAGTATGTGTGTGTGTTGTGTAGGGGAGAAAGGGAAGCCTTGATAGTGAAAAATGATTCTCATTATTTTCCACTAACGATAAAACTCAGGGGTAACCCTTCCTTCTCTGAGGATAGAACTAATAAAAATGATCAAACACATACGTGTACAGCGAGCATGCAAGATAATACGATAAGCATGAAAGAGTATGGGATACACGTGAACAGTAGCAGTTCTGTACTGGTTTCAAGTGATAAATCTAGTTTGTTTTGTTTAAGTGTAAGTGTAAGTGTGTGTTCTGAAGTGATTTATGTAGCTTTAGTAGAGGATAGTGTTCAACTGACCTTTACAGAGACTCTCCTTCTCTCTGTCTAGGTTTCTCCTCAGGTGATTCATGTGTGTTTATAGTATATCACACTCAGTTTTTTGTACAAAATGCAGATGACAACAGCTTACAAGGCACTTTCTTTTCAGATTAATTAATATTACGAGATTCTCTGAAATATTCAATATTCACTCCCTCTGCAAATATGTTTGTTTTTCAATTACTGCATTCTTTTTTCAGTTTTTTAATATTGAACTAATGGCATTTTCTATCAACTGTTTTTCCATTTTAGTATTCACCCTTGGCTTGTTACCAACACATGGGTAACTTGAGGTTATAATATCCTTGTGAGGATATATTCTTCTCTCAATGTACATAAAACCTGGCCTTCAAACCTGACCTACGTATACGTGCCACTTCTCAAGGTCACCCTAGTGTAATTACAGCAGCAGATAACTTCATAAGTTGTGATTCTGACATCTGCCACCCCCACAGCCCATTTCAGACACACACACACACACACACACACACACACACACACACACACACACACACACACACACACACACACACACACACACACACACACATACACACACACACACACACACACAAGGTCAAACTACCTGGACACAAAAAAGAAGCATATACGAAGCAGAACAAGATACAGTATGTGCCTATTGCAATATTATAATTTCTACAACACAAAATTGAACCCTATTCCTAAAAGAAAATCTTGTTGTTGTTTTTTTAGCTTATTAGAATGATAGACAATCTATTCTATCAGTCTTGACACGTCGTTTTCACCGGCAAAACAAGATGCCCCAAACGTGCAGTTAGATTTTATATTGGATTATACCATGGAACAAATGCATATCACTCTGTGCGTGGTAAACTTTACTTTTCAATTTTGTATAGAGAATCATTACACCTCTTACAGATACAATAGAAGAGAAGATGAACAGATGACAGAACGTCAGGTGGATCAAATAAAGAAACAAATGACAGACAGAAAGACAGAACGATTGATACAAGACAGATAGAAAGACCGACGCACAGAACGATACAAAGAACAAACAAATGATAGAACAGATGATAAACTGAAGGAAGAATAGGTAGAACAATATATAATGATAGAAAGGTAGATGGAATGATAGATAGAAAGATAGACATATATAACGACAGAACTATGATAGAACAATAGATACTATGATAAAATGAAAGAACAATAGATAGAATGATAGGTAGAACAAAAGATAGATAGAATGATAGAAAGGTAGATAGAAAAATAGATAGAACGATTAAACGGTAGATAGAAAAGGAGAGACAGACAGAGAGACAGAGACAGATAGACAGACAGACAGAGACAGACAGAGACAGACAGAGAGACAAATACAGACAGACAGAAAGAAAGACAGAGAGACAGAGACAGACAGACAGAAAGAAAGACAGATAGACAGAGACAGACAGATGGACAGACAGACAGACACAAACAGACAGAGAGACAGAGAGACAGATAGATAGATAGATAGATAGATAGATAGATAGATAGATAGATAGATAGATAGATAGATAGATAGATAGATAGATAGATAGATAGATAGATAATTATACGCATATATTTTGTTGTGTCCTTAATCACCTTAACGGGGCATTTATATACACTTCTGTTTGAAGGACCTATTGATTGTTTGAACGCTTGAGTGCTAAAGGGATTTTTGTCACTGTGCTCTACAGAGCATGTGTGTGTGTGTGTGTGTGTGTGTGTGTGCGTAACTGTGTCCTCTTCGATACATTATGGCATGTCCAGGAAGGGCAGGGGTGCTGTTCCTGCCTCTATGGCATTTGAGGTGCGACTACACTCTTTAGAGCCTGTGTGTGTGTGTGTGTGTGTGTGTGTGTGTGTGCATTTGAAGTGCCTGCTCCGGCCTTGAATACAGTGTGAGATGTATGTATATCAGAATGGGGGATGACAGGCAGAACTGGTGTGCTCTCTCTCCTGCTGGTGCCCACACACACACACACACACACACACACTCTATAACTTTACTGTTTCAAGCAGCTAAAGCTCCCTGATTTCACAGACCTGTCCCTGGTCTCCCCCACCAACCACTCTCTTTGTAGTAATGAGTAAGATGAGTCATTGTACTGTGCAAAATACGAGAAATACAACAAACAGCTTGTACATCCCCCTCCTGCCTCTCCTTCTGTTCTTTCAAACCAGCACGCAGCCTGCAATATCTGCTCTGGTATGATGTTTAATGTCCATGACTTGTGCCTTTCAGTCATGTGTGTTTTCTATTACTTTTAGCTGACATGTTAACATCTTAAAATGTTTGTGGACTCATGTGTGTCTATAGATTTGAAGTGCAAGTTCATGTACAGTTTTCACAATCATGTAAATCACATATAAACAGAAAAAAACAGCATCTGTCTCTCTGCTACGATTACACAAGGACACAGAGAAGAAGAAACTATGTCCTTTTTTATCTTTCACTCAGTTTCTACAATCAGATTTTTCTTTTATGTATTTCAAAATAAATAAATAAATAAAAACTCTTCAGTTGTTGCCCTCTTTTACAAAAGTATAAGTAATAGTGTGGGTATCAGATGTTAAAGATTTTCCTTCTTTTTGATGAAATCCGAGAGCTCTCTGACCCTCCATAAACAGCAATGCAACTGACTCGTTCAAGGCCCAGAAAGGTAGAAAGGACATCATTAAAATAGCCCATGTGACAGTGGTTCAATTCTAATGTTATAAAGCTACAAGAAAACCTTTTGTGCGCAAGAAAACAAAAATAATGACTTAATTCAATGATTTCTTCTCTTCCCTGCTAGTCTTCGACTTGCGTTCACAACAGCACCATGACACTTGTGTGTGCATTCTTCTGCTTGTAAGAGAAAAAACATGGTACTGTTGAATGAATTTGTTATTTTAAGTCTTTTTTCCAGAGTCTCTTTAAATTCCAATAGATGCTGCTCTACTACACCACTGCTCCAGCCAATCTCTCAGTCCATTCCCCCTTTCTTCCTTCTTTCTATCCCTCTCTCCTTGTCCTTTCGCCCCTGTTCAATGTCAGTGACGGCAGGGCCACTGGTGATGGCTCTGTCTTCCGTAACATGGTTCAGGGTTTGGCCACACCATTACAGAATCCATTTTCTACAGACAAGAATCTCATTTCAATTTCAGTGTGCACGTTTGTTTTCGTGTGCATGTGAGTGCGTATGGTGGTTTTTGTGTGCCCTGATGAGCCGTCCTGTGTGTTTTTGTGCACAACTGTGTGACAGAAAAGAATGCATATCCATTTTGGGTGCATGTATATGAATGCACATAAATTTAGTGCTATTTCATTTCTTCTCAATGACTTTCCCTGTGCAGAATCAATTCCTCTGGTGGGAGTGAGGTGGAAGGGAAAGCAATGCGATTGGTGGGTGGAGCATGTTCACCCGTTCAGACAAGAAGGATTGAAAATAGGAAGGAGGGTTGGACAAAAATAAGTAATAACCCATCATCTCTCTCACTCTCTTTTCTCTGGCTCTGAAACACAGCCCCATTAACCTAAGTGCAATAATAAATACCACAATGATCCAGAATTAGTCATGCTCCCCTCCAACCATACACAGAGAGAACAAAGAGAGTGCAGAAAAAATGAAGGAGAATGAAGTGGAAAATGAAGCACAAACAATGCAGTGGAGCACCAAAATAAAGAAAACCGCAATAAAAAAGCATAAAGGTTGTGTGAATTTTTCCAATTCCTCTCCACTCAGTGTCTAAACACATTTGTCTGTAAATAAATACAGAAAACATCTCAAACTTCAATGTTTAAGAGCTGTTTTAATGTGGGCTAATATTTGTTTTATTACTTGATTTGAACGCTTGACTTGTTATTATTAAAAGTGTATCAAAAGTGTGATCAGGCTTTAATGAAATGTATAAACCATGTTTACGTCTCAATTATGCTAGTTTCACATGCAATAAGAACAGAATATTCAAGAAAAACACATTTACTTTACAGTAATTCAAAGTATCAGTAGAGTTAAGGATTCTGGGTCTATAATAAAAACATAATAGATACACTGTTTATAATAGCTAGGATATGGTATTATAAATGCTAATCAACAATCTGGTTGATCACCATGTCAGCTCCTTCGTGTATAATTGCATTTATTGCAGATAAGTATTTTCCACATTTGAAAGGTCTGAAGATTGTAAAACTGCCAGTTAGCCTCCAGGCTAATCACTGCAATCAATAATGGCATCCATGATAATGACTCTGCACCAATGACAGTGAATAAACAGCATGCCGACCAGTTCACTGACAGATATTTGAGACAAAGTCGTAAATAAATATAGCATTATATGGTATTAAAAGTGTTGAGCTATATGTCTTCTATGAATAACCAACTGGTGCTTATCTGTACTAGGCTGATTAGGGAGTGGAGAAATTCAGTAAAACATTGAGACATGCAAATCAAAGCAGTCATAGCTACTGAATATTTTGTGTTTAAGTAAATATTAAGGAAAATTCATTTAGATACCAGTGTCTGTTTCTCTGCACAGTCAACCAACACGGTCTGAGGTCTCTAACAATCTGAGACTGAATGTTGGGAGAATGCAGCGCTGTGGTTTACCAGCTAATGCAGCATGAAGCTCTTATTTGTAAACACTGCAAGTGTATTTGATGCCCGTAGGGAGCTAGTGTGGTTAGCATTAACGTAAGCGTATTGATTGTAACATTATCACATTTAGTCCATTAGCCACCGCTGGTGCGGCTGGACTTGCCTGGTCTCACAGGGCATTAACCAGTGTGCACGAGTGCTCAGAAAGATTGGGCTGTTGAGGCAAAGTCATCAGCACATGAGCATGCACATGCATACATAGAGCATGCATAGAGACCCACAACAATTCCAGTAGGATTAATACAGGATCCAGTATAATTAAGTGTATGTATTTTATGTCACAATCAAAAAAAGAAATAAAAAATAAACACAAATACCATGGTGATAGATATGCAAGTGGGCTTTTCGTTTTCGTCTAGATCTCATCTACTTCACAAGTAATTTTGCATTAAAAATCTCGTGGTCTCTGAAGCAGTAATTAAAACTTCAATTTAATTAACACCGATAGGGAGAAGATGAGTCCGTAATAACTGAAGTGTGTGTCAGAATATTCACTGGAGTTTGTCAGAACTAACACAAGTAAAAGGTGTGAATGTGTGTATGTTTAAGCCGTGCGAGCTGTATTCCCTCGCCTTCATCTCGACAGCAGAGTATGTGTACGTGGTGCTTGAGTATCTCTGTGGTACGTCTGCTGTGACTCAGGCGATGGGAGCAACAGAAGGCAGAGGCTGACGCTTCGGGAGGATAATGAAGTTTTAAACTCACAATCAAGCAAGCAGAAACTAATGAGCAGTACAGACACACAGCCCTCCTCAGCATCGAACTTTACATAAATCTCGCCCGAACATCTGTAAATAAATGAGAAGATCCTCTGATGCTCAATGGCCTTGGTTAAACTCATTTTGTGCACAAAACATCTTAATAAAACCCTGCAATTCATAATTTTAGTAGCATAATTCATGTTATGTTGAATAAAAACAGCTATTTTCTATCACCTCAGTATTATTATTATCCATTTTATAAAGATAATGTTAGAGATGCTTGCTCATGCCACGATGCTAGGGTGTTCTGCTAGCGTAGGCTTTGCTATGTAAATGTTATTACAGCATACAATAAATTAAATAAAAAATTAAATGTATGCATTTAGCAGACACTTTTATCTAAAGCGACTTACAGTCCATTCAGGCTATCAATTTTAACCTATCATGTATTCCCAGGGAATCGAACCCTCAACCTTGCTCTTGATAATGCAATGCTCTACCACTTGAGCTACAGGAACACATAAATGTTTACTATTTTAATATACAGTTAACATTTTATATAATCCTGTAATAGCAAAGTTGCATTATCAGCAGCCATTGTCTTCAGTGTCATGTGATCCTTCAGAAATCATTCTATTATGCTGATTTAATGCTTAAGAAAAATTTCTAACCTTTATCAGTTGAAAATGGTTTTGATGCTATATATTTTTGTGGAAACTGTGATTTTCATTTTTCAGAATTATTTAGCTTAGAGAAAGTTCAACTGGATGGATTTGGAAAAAAACACTAATTTTAAGTCTTTATTGTCGCTTGATGGTTTTGTTTTAAAAAGAACTTGCTTTAATAAAAACTAATTGTAATGGTAGAGTAGCATTTTTGTTATAATTAAAATACAAGTAATAACAGTTTAAATATATTTAAATCATGTAGTCACATGAGATTAAAACTGCAGAAATAAAAACTTCTCACTGAGAAGGTCACTTCACCTCCAATGATCTGACACTTTCACTCCTTCAATAAATGAATTATGATTCAATATGAACATTTCTAAATTGTGAATGATCCATCCGCACTAAATATTCCACAATGTTGCATCTGCACTGTTTCACTGGCAGTGTAGACCTAACATAAACAAAAATAACTCATTTGGACATTCAAGTACATTTCATTATTATATGGATAGCCTGAATAAATGAAGCCCTTTGAAATGACAAAGCTGTATTAATGGTGACTCGCACACTGACTATAATGGAGAGTCCTGGAGGAAATGCAGGAGAGTTGCATCAATCAGTGCTGGCGAGATATAGATAAGACAAGGTATGAGTTTATCCAGCAACTGAGTAAATGAACTTAGTAACTACAGATGGGCTGACAGTGATAATGATCGAAATGGCCAGGCAGTAGGAAAACACAGGAAATGTAATTCAAATAAGTCCCATTTTTTCCCCTAGGAAAACAATGGGAAGGGATGAGACTGCCAAAAGCAAGCAATCACAAAGAGAGAGAGACAGCGACAGAGAGAAAGAGAGACTGCGTGAGAGTAACCTACAGAATAACATCCCAGCCAGGACAGGGAGAGATGGGCAACATCTCGATCAATAAACTTTAATTGCATTCGGTGGACGAAATGATGCATGTCACTATGCTCATCACTAATGCCTTCCATCCTTTTCTTATCTTATCTCCATCACATGACCCCTGACCACCAATCAGGGCCCACAGCAGCTGGGTAAATGTTACTGGATAAAACAAGATAGGCAAGTGTTTTTCAGACTGTAAACTAGAACACAGAGAAGTTTTTGTTTGTTTGTTTGTTTGTTTAACTAAATGTTAAATGTATCCTCTCAAGAAATATATTCTTATAAACAAATATACATACACTGAACAAAATCATAATCGCAATACTTTTGTTTTTGCCCCCATTTTTCATGAGCAAGACTTTTTCTATGTACACAAAAGGCCTATTTCTCTAAAATATTGTTCACAAATCTGTCTAAATCTGTGTTCGTGAGCAATTCTCCTTTGCGGAGATAATCTATTCACCTCACAGGTGTGGCATGTCAAGATGCTGATTAGACAGCATGATTATTGCACAGGTGTGCCTTAGTCTGGCCACAATAAAAGGCCACTCGTATCACCTACAGACTTCCTTGAAAGGAAATGAACTGAACCACCTATCCCACAAAATATAATGAAAACTGTGAAATAATGATAACCAAACTAAAGTGGAGAACCACTGATTAAGAGAGGTGAGACAGAGCTAAATAAGGTTAAAAAGTAGAAAATAAAACAGTATTATAGAAAATGTTCAAGACTCAAGGAAGAAAGCCTCCATGCCTTGTTGTGTCTTTTTGTTTTCATAGTAAAGAGAGAGAAAGTAAAAGAGCAATGAACGATCTTCTCTTCCCCTCAGACCCTCACTATTAATACATCTGCAACTCTAATGGAGATAAATGTAGACCAGTAAAAGAGCAGGGGGTAAAACTGAGAGAGAGAGAGACAGAGAGAGAGAGAGAGGAAAAAGAGATATGAAGGGTGCTGGGTGGAAATGGAGAAGGATGAAAGATGGATGGAGTGAATTAGTTGTTGAGGGAGTGAAAGAGAGAAATATTGCTGTGGAGGTGGAAAAACACAAGTATCTCCATCAAACATGATGAAAGAAAAATGACAAAACAGCATGTGAAATAGATGTGCTCTATAGCTTATGGGTTAATAATAGACTAAATATTATAAATGACAATATTACTTTTTTACTTAAACGTAACATTTATTTGAGATACTTAAAATGAATTATATTTAATTGGATCCGTAGGTAAACATTTTTTTCATTATCAGTTTCCCAGACACACGGTACATCTCAGAAATCATATGACTATTTGCTCACATCACTCCAACAAAGTAACTTTAAGGAATCTCAATATGGACCTGGAAACAGTTCAAATAGGTCTAGCATATGGACTAACGAAGTAGCAGTCCTTAATTTTAGAAGAGTCAGTAATTGGAGTTAGAGAAGTAGAGGCAAACTTTTTCAAATACAAATCGAGCACAGGAAAATGAACTACACTAATACTGGCCAAGTAATTTGATCTCTGTGAGCTGAGTTTAAGTTACACAGTGGCCTAATTACTCAAAATGCCCAGGGCTCAATTCTGGCCAAATCCCCTTTACCTGGAACAGGTAACAAAGCTGGCACTCTGTGGCCAGACACAGCAGAAAAAAAACAGATAGTGCTAATGGCCTGTTGTCAGCATAAAGAGCCAAGGCAGGCCTAGACAGTGCACCTTTATTGCAAGATTGGAAATTCGCTGCAGAGTTATAAGGTGTGTAGTGCAAGAAATCTATTTAGGATGAACTTGGCAAGAAACTTCTGCACTGTTACAAAAAAAAACAAACAAACAAAAAAACATCCCTAATGCAAAAAGAATTGCCTTTTATTTGCGAGGAGCATGGCACGCAAACAAATGTTTCAGCTACAAATAACCTTACCCACTGTATGAAACAAGCAAGAAACATCTCTTGTAATAAATTTGCTGAATCTATGCATTTCCATCAGCTGCCACATCATTTTTTTTTAGCCAATCACAAGTGTTAAACTGACAAATATAAATGCATAAAGTCACAAGCTGTGTACTTTTATCCCAGCTGTTGAATACTAACAGTTTTGAAACACAAGTTTTGAAGCTGTTTAGATGGGTTCTGCAACACCTACATATATGTGTTACTACTGTTACCAAATGTTAAAGGCAGTAGTTGCAAACAAATGAAGAAGTTTACCTGATTGGCATTGAATGTGGATGTTTCTTCACCAGTGTTACTGGTTTGATCCCCAAGGAATGCATGAACTGATTAAATGTACACATTGAATGCAATGCAAGTCACTTTGGATAAAACTGTCTGCCAACATGTAAATGCATATGGACAAATGAAAACCTTCAAAGATTGTGCATGCTGAATTAAATAACTGATAAACCAATTTTGCACACAATCAATACAGTGAATTCTTCAGCCTTTTGTTAAGATATTAAAATCATAGTAATACTCCATCTCCGAGAACTAAGAATCTTGATTTCAGTTAGCATTTATTCATTTAGCAGACACATTTCTCCAAAGTGACTTGCAAGTGAGAAATAACACAACACAAACTATTAATCAAAAGGAAATGATAACATTAGCAGTACTGCGATACAAAATTGGCCAGAAGGATCAAAGAGATGAAGCGCAGAGATCCAACTACAAAGATGTTGAGAAATGTTTCAGTTTCAGAAAAATAAATGCCTATGGATGGCTGTGAACTGAGTGCTTGTGGGAAAAGTCGTTTTGGTTAGATTTGTCATTTTGGTTAGACAACCCAATGCTGCATTTTTCAAAAGCATTGTAGTAAGCCTAAGCAAATCAGAAAAAAGAAAAAAAAAAAAACGGCACAGATGATCTATATAATCTAACAGTGCTTTTGGGAATTGCACCCCAGAACATTCATCATTACTATTTTCATAATGAAAACAATTAAATAGAGGTTAATATCTTTGTCAGGTTCATATTTTTGACATCATCAGAATTAGAACTGATTTAGCCCCAGGGCCTTCAATTTCTGTTTAATGACTCCACTACATCACTCCACGTCATTCATATTAATTCCATTAGGATCACTCTAGTAACACATCATGCCGAGAATACTGAAACAGATTACACTAGCACGCCCCTCCCCTAAGTGACCATGGAGGATCAAATCTCACATCTGTCCCCTGCTCAACCTTGAGGAGGATGGGTCAAGTGGGCGGTTGCAGTGAAGAAATGTCCGGCAATAGCAATGTTACCATGTAATAACTGAATGATTGACAGACAGGCGACAGACAGGATGTGAGTGTCCCATTCCAGGAAATCCCCTCGTGCCTGATGTGTAATCCTCTTTATGAAACGGGACAGACTGCTGAAGTATCAGTGAGACTATGTGTGTGTGTGTATGTGTGTGTGTCCAGTATGTCGGAAAATATGAGGCTGCAACTTCATCATCTTTCTCAGAAGTGTCTGAAGCTCTTCAGCATCAGCTTAACATCATTCCTCCATCCATCCATCCATCAACCACAGCCAAAGTGCCCTTCAGCTGCTGCTGTGCTTATGAGCTACACCGCCTTAAATTATTAAACACTAGACAGCACATGTAATAAAAATAACAGACAAATTAATTTGCACTAAATAGATTTTTATCTCAGTATAACAATGTAAAATCGTAAGTCAAACTCACAATCAACCTCAAACATGCACATCTTGACGTGATCACAGGTCAGCTAACAGGAGTGCATGAGTCAGCTACGGTGAGATAAGGTAGAGATTTTGCCATTTGGGGAGTATGAAATGTCAGTCAAATGGACAGACCTGTAGTTCGCTGGCTGGCACAGAGCAAGAGACACGTTTTTAAAGCACTGTGCATTATAACCAATCACACACGATTATGTTGAGCTTATGAATGCAAGGACCAATCAGAGGCGTTCAGATGAGTCATCGCTGAAACACGTTGTTTCGTCACCACACGCGCTGGTTGACTGATTTCTCCGGCTAATTCTCTCATAAGAAACAACAAAGTGAAGATGCACGAATGTAAGATATTAATTTCACAGTGTAAACAGGTTCATAGATTATTATGGGAGTTTTTTAGAGTGCTTGAACTCGATAGACTTAAGTGACAAAGTTCTTTGATAACGTAAACGTTCTTTGCTCAATGAAAGTGTTATGTTTTTATTAAATTCACATTAAATACAAAGTCAGTCGTATTAAAAATATTTTATGGTATGACACCCATATGTAAAAAGACGGATTTTTATGCAAAGTTAATAGATTACACTATTAGGCTGCTTGCCCATTTTAGATCAACTAATAATCTATAAAGGTGCTAAGTGCATTTACTTGCACATATTTGAGAATTGAGATGTTTCATTATATATTTCGGGAATATGTTGAAAAAAAGAATCTGCTGGGAAAAAAACCCCAACAACAATAGACACCTTTAGAACATTTTTAATGATTTTACTGGTTATAATGGGACTTGTACTGGTTTTACTGGAAACTGTAATGGACCCTATTGGTCTCTAATGGTAATTGGTAATTGCCTTCTATTGGTAGCTTGTTAAAACCAATAAATTCTAATATAATATGTCCAAAAACACACGGAAGAAAACCATTTTTAATGGTTTTAATGGCTAAAATTTGATGGTTTGTAAAGTTATTTGCTGTGGAAACCATTAAAATGTTCTGTGATTGCTTTAATCAGCTTGTGTGTCACATGACAAGCATCTGATTGGGGCTGTAGAACTTGCAGAGTCTTTTTTCTTCTGCTTTTAATACAACTTATCTTGGATTTAATTTATTCCAAACCCTAAAACTTTATTTTTAAGCTTAAATGAAACGAAAATAACAGACCTTCAGTGTGTAATCTTTTGGGATCTCCAGAATAATGTGTTGTGAGAATGAGCAGAGAGATGGGAGTAACAGGGACATCTAGAATGGGTACAGAATGAATGCTTGCAGTTCAACCAAACACTTTGTAGTCAAACAGCATCCTCTGTTGGACTGACATTGTATTTCACATAGAGAAGGCACTGAAAGTTCCAAGACTTTTTCTTTAGGATTAATCTGCCTTTTAATTCTAAATATTATTTAGTATGCCTTCAAATTCTGAAGAACAAATGCACTTTGTTTTTAAGTGTGATACCTGCAAACTTAGGCTCTTAGCATCTTTTAGTCCAGCACACAGATAGTTTGCCCAGCAGAGCAAGTCTATAGTCACAATACACAAATTGTATTTGTTAGTACAAAATTATTTAAAGAAATACATTCAAGCAGACAAAAATTGGTCTTTAATTAGAGTACAGATAATATCTTTGAGATCTGAGATAAGCAACATTTATATATATTAAATATAAACAGTACAAATCCTCATTAGATGTAATGTTTTATTTCATGCTATGACCAGCATCATCACACATGATTACACAGAGGGCAATTTCCTCCCACCCCAGCACATTTATTATAAAAAGAAAAAGCATTCTGAGGCATGTTTGAGAACTTATATGAAATATATTAATATTTGGTACTATTTAAATATGCATCATTTAATTTTCATTCAGGGAATTTGAGTTGATGGCCAGATTAATTCAAGAGGTAAAATAAGTTATTTATATTCTTATTTTCTTTTCTGCTTGAGGGCAAAAAATACCTTTTGTACACAACAGCATGACACAAGGGACTATGCTCTCAGAAAATGAAACACTGGGACCACATCCTTAAAAAAGTTGGGAAGGAAATTATGCACTTTGGCTTCCTTCAGATATTTCACCGGAAAATGTTTTCATGCACTGAGGCAGGAACATAAATTCCCCCCCCCCCATTGAATCCATTGTATAAAACCCTCTCGGTAATGATCACAGAAATAATAGGCCTTAATATCTCATTCATAGAGATGATTCTGAAATATTGCATAGTACCACTGTTCATTTGATATCAGGCATTGTGCTAAACAACGGTCAATATATGCAGGAAAACATTTAAAATAGCATTACAAATAGTGATTCAAGCATTTTACAATATTTAAATCCACTAAAGAGGCCTTTTAAGGTATATAGTGTCAAACCCTGACAATATACAATAGAGATACATCCATTTTCCTTCACGACATTTAAACTAAGCATCCAGTCTTTTAAACTCTCTTTGGTGTCTTTTCCTTGGCATACAGCAGACATTGTGTTTAATAGCCTACCTGTACCATGTGCAACACTACACACACTCTTTTCAGTAGCACGTCTCCCATCTCTCATACTGGAATAAGAAATCCAGCAGAAAAAGCCTATTCCTCACCATTTTGCTGTCATTCAAAGATATCGCCGTTACTGATTGCTCTGTATTTGCGCAGCAGCCATGTCAGCAGCACACACGAATGGTCTGCCAACTCCCACAGGGCGCTAATGCGATTTATGGTGAATACACATGTAACATTGTTCTTTAATCCTTGAGCACAGTCAAAGAGGTAGAGATGGATCAAGAACAGCCAGAGATGGACGCCGATGAAGAGGGAAGGATTTTGCAAGGAGACAGAAAGCAAAAATGAGTGAGGGAGTGCAGATGTCTATAGTCCCGGGAGTCCCATTGGTTTTGGCCTAATCTATCCAGTGGACGTCGTGTTTGACTTTCTTCATCCATCTCTGCCTCCCACAGCTACCAATGCAATTCTGCAAGAGCGAGATAGGACCCTTCCACAAATGCAAAAAAAAACTAAACAAAACACAGATACATTCCTCTGTCTCTATACACGTTTCTCTAAACCTCTGTTGCCTGAACTGGATCGGTCTTTCTAATTCTCCAGTACACAGGGCTGGCAAACCTTTATCACCACAAAATCCCACTTTCCGAAGCATCTTCCATATTTAGCTTTATCCAGACATATGCAACAATGACTGACAAAGAAAAGCCCTTAGAGTAACACAAACACATAATGCTTATTTAGGTGCAGATTAGAATCTAATCAGGAACCAATAAGACACAAAATCTGCATCAATCAGTTTTGACTAATCAACTAACCTAAAACAGTCTCTGAACCTTGATAGACCATCAGTCACATCTAACTTGAGTATCTTAAAAAAAAAAAAGGTGAACAAAAAATAGCTTCGAACAGCATCTGTTGTAAAAAGATTGTTTCTACAGGCTGTATAACAGCTTCTTCTACATAAAGGACAAGGCCTAGATTTTCGAGTTATTCTTCATCTTTTTCTCGCTTTCTGCTTTTATTTTTTTTGACTGAAGAACAGCTCAAGACTCACCAGTTAAAAGAAAAAGGTACCTGAGAAAGGGACAAAGCAGGGTAAACTGACAGACTAAAGAAAGAGAAGATTATGTGATCAATAGTCGCAAACTTCTCCACACATATACAAAAAAAACCCCAAAAAATTACATTCGATTTCATCATAATTTACCTTGGCCTAGTTCATTTTCTAGTGCTACTACTGCCCTCGGGATTTACTGAAAATACTAGTTTCCTTTCTCAGTAGTATTGAATAGCAAGTTTAAAAAAAAAAAAAGCTTCGAAATCTAGGATTTTTTTTTTAGGATGCGACTGAATTTTGATTAGATATAAGTCACATAACTAGAATCTATTTTTCCCCTATTATTTTTGTTCTCCCTGACATTGTGACACCTGTGAAATTCATACAATACCTCATTGGAGTGTCAAGCAATTTTGATTGTAGTCAGCTTAGTTGAGCCAAACAGAACACTCTGTGGAGACTCGGTTTTACAATTTGGTAATACAGTAGCACAGTGACATGACTATGTCTTCTAGAAGTTCTGCCGTATAGGGTTTCTGTACCCCGGGGCGGTGTGTAAACCAGTTCGGTCCACTCAGTAGAACTTGTCGTCAATGCGGAAATGTGGGCGTGTAACATCATCTGGGTTGAGGAAGACTGAAATAGACTTGCCAGGGTTTTCTGTCACCAGCTGTTGTAGTCGTTGTGCTAGCCGGTCATCCTGTGGTGATCCCGCACCATATCCATGGGTAGGTGATGCTAACCCATGGCCATTGCTCGCAGCTACTGCGGCCTCACGCTTGAGTTGGCATGCCTGTTGTGCCTGCTCCAAAGCGGCTCTTAAGTGCTCTGCAGGATCGGATCGTAAATGTGCAAGTTTTCGTGCCACCAACAGGGCGGCACTGTCCGTAAGGTGCTCAAGCATGTTGCACTGAGGGAGGAAGTAATTAGGACAGTTTTTGCCCAGTACGCAGTGAGCCAAGTCATCAAGTAGCCCAAGGAACAGCCGAGCAGGAGTCTCATGATCTGGACAGCTAAGGTAGGTTGTAGGTAAGCGATCACAAGCCCAAAACATCAAGGTACGTAGGTGGTAGAGGCTAAGGCCGGTGCGAGGGCGAGCTAATAGTCTTGACAGTACAGCTTTAGCTGCTTGGAAGGCTTGTGCCATTGGGTAGGGCACGCATTTCTTTAGCTGAACCTCACTGCGGGAGAAGGCGAGTCTCCATTCGCGGTCAGGTCTGGTTGAGGGGCTGACAGCCGGAGAACAGCCAGGAAGCAAGTAGAACCCGCTGATGGCCTCCTCCTCCGTTATTTTGCCATCCCAGAAATGGTTGGTCGTGAGCCAGCCCTGTGCGACGGCCGGCCAGCCTCGAAACGAAACCACTGGAAGCAAGTCGTAAAGGATACGGCTAGTTCCTGCAGTAAGAATCAGTGTTGTTAGTGGACCATTCCGCTCCACACGATCGGGAACAGGAATCCCTCTTTGAGGATTTCTCCGCAACTCTTCTACTGCTGTCCCAACCACACTCCAGAACCAATCGGCAACCAGCAACGGTGAGAAGTAACAGCCATCTAATGATTGAGGAGGCTGCAGGGATGGGATTGAACCTTGTACTGCTTCAGTTTCTTCCTCCTCTTCTTCCACATCTTTTTTATCTCGAGTTTTCTCATCTTGACAGCAGATACTCCAACGCTTCAGCATCGCAGGGTCGCAGAGGCGCAGGCTCAGCCAAGAATGGCATGGTGGGGAATGCCGCATGTCCAGCGTCACGGGCTGATTTCGGTCATGCAGTTTAAGAGCAGGCACCAGTAGAGTGAAGTCCAAATCAAAGTCAACACCTTTGGCGTAGTCACCTAGGTCCTCTGGGTTAAGGTCAAGCACACCTTCCCTAGCTCCACCTGATAGCAGCAGATATTCATTGGCAACTGGCAATCGCTTGTCTACTTTCTGCACCAAGCCTGTGAAGATGAAGAATATTAATGAAAAAAAAATATATAATATCACCGGTCTTTAAAAAGAAAAGTGGAAGGGTGGTTAGACATTGAATGGGAAGGACTGAGGGTACATTATCACTTTTCCAAACAATTTAAAGCGAAAGTTAATCCAAAGATGTTGTCATCAATTACTCACCCTCATGTTGTTCCAAACCTGTATGAGTTTCTTACTTCTGTTGAACACAAAGGAAGATATTTTGAAGAATGCTGGTTATCAAACAGTTGAAAGCAGACATTGGCTTCCATGAATGTCAATGACTGCGGTCAATTGTTTGGTAACCAAAACATTACTTTGGATCATAAAGTCATAAAGCTTTGGAACAATTTAAGTGTGGGTAATTTTTGAGTATACAATCCCTTTAAGCTCAAAATGATGGGAAATTCAGAAAAATAAAACAGTCCATTTGTTAGTGGCTTATTTTTGTGACCAACTGCCAAAGAAAAATATGAAATTATTTGTACTTACATTACTGCTCCCAATGAAAGTGCTCTAAAAAATAATATATAAAAATCTCCAGTGGAAACTCTTTAATAAAAATGAACGTCTTGCCTTTTAATATTTTATGAAGGCAGAAACTGGTCAATACACATTTCTTTCGGATTATTTACCACACACTCATTTTATTTCATTTCAGTCCTCTGTAATTAAAAGGATGCTTTTACAGTCACTGAATACTTTAAGCATAGCTGCCATATGGATGTGTTACTTAATAGTGCTTTAATGACCCATAATCTGAACACAATCATTCACTAGGGAAATAAATAAAAGAAATGTTGCCTTGCTGGGGGTGTTAAAATCACATCTTCTAACATAAGCAGCAACAGCTTTATTAATTACCAGTTTGTTTATGCAAATGAATTCATTATGTTCATTAGTCCCTACGGCAAACGCCATTAGCACAAGGTGCATTTCACTCATCACTCTCTCATATGGTCACCATTATTGACCACTTTAAAAAAAAAAAGACCTACAATAAGAAACATCTCTCTCCATGAGAAATGCCAAAGGGAAGCTGGTTAGCATACACTGTTACTGGTCATATATCAGAGGCCAGCGTGCACTGCTGTCAAAGCCTGATTTACACATGATAGGCCCACAAGAGTTTGAACTCATTCACCTCTACAGGACATTTGTGACGTTTCCAAATTAAATAACTACAACATTATGATTTAAAGGACGCAGGATGCGGTTATAATAATGCAACATAATACGTCTGTCCAAGCATAAAGGGCAAAGACACATGCACTTCATTTTCCGATTAATGTGTATACTGTATGATCGATGAATCCAAACTATAGTTGCATATTTTTAGACTAAAATATTAACATGACATTTTAAAAAGACTAATTATTGTCCTCGTTTGTCTGAAATCTAACGCATAAAGGCCATGTAAACAAGTCTGTTTGATGCTGACAGCGGCACAGAAAGTTTTTTTTTTTTTTCAAAAGTTTGGGATCAGTAAGATTTCTTATGTTTTTAAAAGACGTTTCTTATGCTCGTCGAAGCTGTATCTATTTGATCAAAAATACAGAAAAAAAAAATATTACAGTTATATAGCAGTTTTCTATTTTAACACTTTTTACTCCATTACTCCAGTCTTCAGTGTCACATTATGCTTTTCATTTTTGGGTGAACTATCCCTTTAATCCAAACCTGTATACATTTCTCTCTAAGAAGATATTTTGAGGAACACTGGGTTCCAAAAAATATTACACCCCATTTGCCTTCATTGTACTCTATGGCCTATGTTTAACAACATTCCCAGATAAATAGCACAATAATAAGATTTCAATTTGGTCTGAAACCTGGCGTAAACATGTCTACACATAAAGAAAACAATACATGTCTTTACAATTTGAAAATTGTTGATGGTGTTTGTGTGGGACTCAGTGACCTTCACTCCAGGACAACGAAGTTGAGAGCTTTTTGTTTTTCTACAATAACAATGATCCCTTTTGCCCTTTACATTTTTAACACAGTTCTGATTTAATTAGTTCCTCTGGGAGAAATGCATTGTAGTGAGTTTAGAGGCTGGTATGCAGATGCTATGTTAATGTCTGCAGGTCATGGAGGTGCGAGAACAGAAATCATGATGATTGCTAAAGGAAGCAAACATCAATGCCAATTTAAATCAAGGCATTGCTTTACATGAAGCAATTCAGGTCTTCTAAAATTAATTAACACCTAAATCCTGACGGACAGGTAAGGGTCATCAAAAGTATATCATGAATATATCCTGAATGCTAAAGAGCACCATGCCCAGCATAAAAATAAAAAGCTGTCTACCCATCCCTCTCAGGAGGTGTGTGATGGATGTTGCTTTGAAAATGTCTGCATATTTTTGGAGAGCGAGAGATGGAAACAACGAGCAAGAAAAATAAGTAGGCATTTGGCTGAACATCAAGGGTTAAAGCCGAGAGAAAAAAAAGAAATGAAAGCAACAGGAGGCAGACAAAAAGAAACATAAAAGTTACACTGAAAGGAAGGCAGAAAAAAAAACATCATCCAACCATGTCAGTAAACAAAGGTCCAAAAGTAAACCAAAGAAGATGCACAGGTAACAATGCAACATGCGAAACAAAACAAGAACAGAGCTAGAGGCTGAAACTTTTCCTACGGATGAGAGTGGAAGGTGAGGGAGGAAAAAAAACGAATGAGAAGAGAGAAACAGTCACCTAATCCAGCATTTGACAGGATTATGTGAAGCAGCTCCAGTGATGTTTTAGAGAACAATGCAGTTCTACAAATCTCTCTCTCCCTCACTTGCATCACACAATAAAGGCAAAAAGAGAGACATTTAATGTGTTTACACCGTGGCAGGGCAGAGCAAGAGATTAGAAAAGGGAGTTGGAAGAGATCTGGGAGTGATGTACAGAGGAAAATAAGGGGGAACTAGGGACATCTGCTGGACAAACTTCACTTGGGTCAAGTTTTGAATCAGAGGCCTGGATAAATAAAGCTCACCAGTATAATGAAAAATGGATGTCTTTCACATCTGTTTTTTTAAAATGTACACTTGCTATGAGCATCCTAACATCCTGTATGTAAAAAGTAATGTTATACAATTTATAAAACATTATTAATATTATACAGATAACGAAAATTTAGCTGAATGATGACATCACAATGATGAACTGACTTTAACTGATTATTCCATTATCAACACTATTTTCCTGTTTTAAGGCTCGTTCACACAGTGGACTACAATACAGTTGGAATTACTTTCAGAACGATTAAGGGTGCTTTTACACTTTATTTAATTGTCTGGTCCGAACCAGAGTTCGATTTCTCCCCCTCCCCCCGCTGGACTGTGCTTATATTATTTAATTTGGGTCCGAACGGCAGTTTGTTGGTAACAACGGTGCAGGAGAAGGCAACAAACGCATAACATTGCTCTCTGCACTTTTGTACATTCACGTTTTTGAACCGTTAGATTTGTTTAGAAAGCTATGGTACATAACAGCACTTACGTCTGTTACAAATGTACTGCAATTTCGACTACTTTGATGATGTCTTTATTTCCTTTCTGGACATGGACAGTAGACTATACACACATTCTCAATGGAGGGACAGAAAGCTCTCGGACTAAATCTTAAATATCTTAAAACTGTGTTCTGAATATGAACGGAGGTTTTACGGGTTTGGAACGACATGAAGGTGAGTCATTAATGACAATTTTCATTTTTGGATGAACTAACCCTTTAAATTGCCCCGTTTCCACCGCAGGAACTTTACCCAGGAACTAGGGACTTTGTGCTGGTACTTAGTGTGTTTCCACCACAGGAACCAGGAACGAAATAAAAGTTCCGGGTAAAAAAATGCCCCTCAGAAAGTCCCTGCTGGCGAGGTGGTACTTTTTCAAAGTTCCGGAACTTTCAGGGGCGGGACTTGGGCGCTAAACATCATGATTGGTTGAGTTCACACAGCATTGGTTGAGTTCAACCATCATTTATTCGGATCATCTTCAAAATATTACTGTTATTGTGTCATGAAATGTAATTTTAAAAGTATTTCAGATGAGAATGTAGTTGTTTAAATCTATATATGTATAACATGGCTTTTCATTTTACTGGCTTTAATTAAACAACTACAACAGTAAATTAAAGGACAGAATAAACAAGCAAACAAAAGTCCTAACCACTGTGGGTTTCACATTGTGTGTATATGTATGTGTTCACTATGATATCCTCACCCAGCATATTGAAGATGAAGTCTTTGGCTGTGTGCACCTCGAGTGCGGTCTGGTCTCCGAACTCGCCCTGTTCCAGCTGCACCAGCTCCTGCACCTGATCCCCCAGCTGCTCCAGAGTCGTGCCCGAGCGGAAGTCCACCTCGGACACCCGCTTCGCCGCCGCCGGAGCACGCGGGGCCACGGCACTCATGAGCGTCTCCATTGAGCATTACCTGAGACAAACCACATCAATATTACCAAACAGACACAAAATCAGCTCTCTTATAATGATCGACGACTAGTTATAAATGTATGCATTTAAATTATAAAATCTTAGAATTAAGGCTTTTTACTTTGCTAACTATGCAAGGGCCTTTTTTTGTATTCTGCAATAGTATCTGCTTTTCATTTTTGAAGAACTATTTAGTACTTATATGAAAAAATTCCTCTACATTAAATGATAAACGCATTACACTGCTGATACATAAACAAAATAGCATTACTCAGTACCACTAATTACCCAGACTAAAGTTTAATTCCCTCTAAATAACTAAACGCAGGTTAGTTATTCATAGCTGAAGCTGAATGTGGGTCAGTGGGCAGATTAATCGGCTAATTAGCCAGCTAATGTCTCTCTAGCGAAACAACTGAACCACTTGACAGGTCATTGTTATAAACATAGCGACACCTCTGAAATATTTCCTCGAATCAGGAATTCCCCATGACATACGCTGTGTGAGAGGGAATAGATTGTTTTCTTGTGATAAACGAGCATGAGCAGCACAAATGATCCGACTAGCAGGTGTGGAGCGAGCTAACGTGCTAATCAGCTAAACACCTCTAGATTCCGCGACGGCTGTCGTTGTTTGTGGTTTACACACACCCGTGTTTACCGCTGGCTCTTTGCGCTCTGCCTTAGACCCCGGGTTGTTTGTTGTGATCTCTTTTATGAAACAGGATTTCAGCTCGCGTCATTTCCAACAGGTTTCCCCTCGCGCACCTTCCCACTGGCGAAACTATTCCCGGAAATCACGGACCTCCAGCGAGGATCTTGGGATTAGTAGTACTTTTCTTACCGGGACGCAAATGTATCCAGAGTAAACTATGTTTACGGGTTTATGTTATGTTTAAATTCTGCGTTTTTTTCCATCTACTATTATAAAGCTATTGAATATTATATTATATTATATTATATTATATTATATTATATTATATTATATTATATTATATTATATTATATTATATTATATTATATTTTAGTTTAATTTAATTTTGAAGCAAGGATAGAAAGGATCATTGGTTAAAAAAAGTATATATACATATTCACATTAATTATATAGATAGATAGATAGATAGATAGATAGATAGATAGATAGATAGATAGATATAAAAATTATACAGAATTAAATTATACTTTAAAATACACAGAAATAGAAAATATTTCACAATATTACAGTGTATATCAATGTTTGAATCAGTGCAACTGAGGTCATTTTACAAAATCCTTTCAAAAACATAAAAAAAGAACTCAAACTGAACCCTGAACAGTGGTGTATTAGTATCTGCAAAAAAAAAAAAAACACGTATTCACAAGCATTTTAATTACTTTAAAATAAAAACAAAAAAATGAAACCATATGCACTAATGTAGCCTATGTGATTGCATTGAGGTGGCTGAACGTTTTCTCCAGATCTGGAGTTTTAGGTGGACTGAACTGTTTTGTTTTTGTGATCTAGTCTGCAACCTGAAAAGCCTTAAAAAGACAGACACCGAGGACTCCATTGAAAAGCTTGAGGATCCTCGACTCGAATACTTTTTTCAAGGAGGTGAAGAGTGATCAAAAGATCTTCAAAACCCTCGCCCGCTCTCCCCGTCCCATCCCGACCCCCTCTGCTGTGGTGTCACCTTGAAATACCTCCCCTTTGAAGCAGCATCTGAGAGGCTGACAGCGCAGATAATTGATGCCAAGGAAGAACCGGAGGAGGCCAAAGACATCGAGGTGCTTTTAATTCTTCACTTCTGCAACATCATTCTCTCTGCGCCATCCCCAACAGCTCTACACCTTCTAATTAACGACTGAACCCTGTAATCTAATGCGCATATAATGATATCTTCATTTATAATACAAAACTCTTCTGTATTCAGATCTTTAATCAGGCTTTTGTACTAACACAATCCACTCACCTCTTATGGCCATATTTATGGCACTCAGATTTTAATATTGAAGAGCTTTTGAAGCAGCGCTCCAGATAGAATGACAATCTTTTAGGTGCAGGGGTTAAAGGGAGACTGACATGTTGAAAATGTATTAGCAATCTCTGTTATGGGATGTGCTGTTATGATTGACGCCTCAAAAAAAGTGAGCGGGAAAGGTAATCATTTCAGAACGTGTGGGCATTTCACTCAAAGTGAAAAAAAAAATTCCTAGCCTCCCACACCTTCAGACTCTCTACATCAGACTGGGAAATGAATTGGCAATGCCCACAGAAGCGAGGGTAAATGCGAAATGTCAGTTGGTGTTCAAAGGGAGGAAGTTAAGCCACATGAATACCGACAAATAGAGGCTTCAACTCCCATGAGTCGCAATTAACAGTACCTACTCCACTGCCACTGACCGCTTACCCAATTGAAGCGAAACCGAGTTAAAAGTTGCTTGCCCACAGACTGCCCCTTAGATGCTGGGTCCAACACAGAAAGATCATTCAAGCGCGATGAGAATTTAACGACCGAATGACCACAGGGCCACTGCAATGTATTGGTTGCTTTAAACATTGATTTTTACTGGCTGCATCTATCCAGACAGAGCCAGGGACGAGACACTTAACACAGAGCGCATGCGCCTTTATGGATTTTAACGAGGAGACCCTGATCTGACTTCGGTAATGAGCGACTGGTGAAATTCCCAGCACTATTGAAATGTCAGGAAGAGGAAACGAGGAAGAAACTTTTCAAAACAGGCTTCAGCTTTGGAGATGCCAAAATCAGATCTAATTATATACACAACTGAAAATGGCTTAATATATTGTTGGGTGCTTCAAGTATAAGCATGCATGTCCATTTTTTTTTTCAAGCACTGAGAAATGTCTTATTCTTCCATCAGGAGAAGTGGTTTGGTTGTCTTGCCCTGATTTGCACAGCTCTGCTAATAGCCCAAGTTAATGAGGGTTTTACGAGTGGTGTGATCACTTTATTGGGACGTGCAGCATCAATAGAAGCTTTTCGCCTCAGTAGAGTTGGCTTATGAGGCTGCCCTTGCAAATTGACCTGAGGATTTATTAAGCAATTTTCAAAGGTCCCCAACCCTGCTATGTACCGTCAGTCACAGGCCCTAGAATTAAAACCTCATTGGATTTCACTTTTCAGTGGAATAAAGATAAGTTTGGACACTAGAAGTGCTAAAAGCGAGGTCACCGATAATTAACTGCTTTGTACTGTCATTCTTACAGGATCAAAGCCCTAAGGCTATTGAGATTTTGACCAGGGAGAGACAATCAGAGAAACATTTCCTCCAATATCAGAAGGTCAAACTGGCAATCAGCTTTGCAGACAGCTTTATTTTTTCAAACAAAGGAAAAGCACATGTACATAAACTTTCAAGACACGAACAAACCCAGAGTGTGACTCATTCACTCAGTAATAATCCACAAAGGAAAGCTTCTCAAAAGTTTTTTTTTTTTTCGCCATGCTGACAAAATGAAGATGCCTGTGACAGTGTGGAGGAAGAAAAAAAAAAAAAGAGAATTATGTTTGATCCCAAGGCCTTATCATCACTTTCCAGACTGAAAAGGGGTTAGATAAGATGTGAAATTCTCCACCCCTTTCTTCTTTAGTCACCCTTTAGCTCCTCTTTTCATGTTGAAATGACAAAACAGAACATAATCGCTGAGAATGTTAAAACAAAAGGGTCAAGGTCTGCCAAATGGAGTCCGAGTTCAAAGAGCCATCGCAGCCCAGCCAACGATGAGCAATGACCCTCCAATGGGTGCCAACTTGCTGAAGCTGGGGTCATTGGTTAAGGCCTGGTGGTAGAGGGGACCACAGAAGCAGCCCATCCCAGCGAGGAGGACTACCCCTGCCTTGAGGAAAAAAAGAAGCAGCGTGTGTTAATTTATGTGATTGCTAATGGTTTGTTCCTTATCAAATTCATTTGGTTCTCAATATAAAGGGAGGTCATCTGTAGTAAAGTCCAGCATAATGAGTATCATTCTTCTACTACTCTGTTCTTTTGCTTTCAGCCTGGAAATGATCGAAAGGTGTTTATTATGTGAATTTAAACATGAAATTAATATAGTTTAACCATTATAGATTGATAAACATGCAGACAATGGTAACAAATCAAATAGGGTGCCAGGTGTCGGGTTTGATATCGGTGATGTCCTGCTTTTTTAGAAGGCTGCATAGCAAATCAGTTGCCTAGTGTGACTGCTAGTTTATACATTTTGGAATAATATCAACATAAACACTTACCATCAACAACAAAATATCTCAAACAGCCATATATTTGAAAGACAAGGGATGCAATGTAAAAAAAAACTAATTCAGACCAATTTGGAACACTTTGTGAGAGCTAGGTGACATTTTAATTATATCAGTAATCAATCTAGTTATCATTACTCCAATTTCAGTTTAGAGATGTTTATGTTAATGTAAGAATGATGATAAAAGGTGTTTACCAGAGCAGGTTTCCTACAGCGCGCAGCTCCTAACAATGCCAGACTGTGGTAGATGTGATACTTGTTTGCTGTATCATACAACTGAAGAGACAAAAAAAAACAGAAGAAATAGAACATGGGCTTAAATTTCGGGCCAAACGTGATGCAACTTGCAAGTGTTGCAATGGTAATGCATGACATTCATAAGGTTTCCTCTGTTTTAAAAGTCAATGATGTAGCTTATGTAGTGAAAATATTTGATTTATTACTCCCAACCCCATACTATGAAAGCTTACTTCCACCAAACAAGAAACAAATAACTTTGCTGAATCATAAATAAATGTTGAATAAATTTGACTTTATGAGATAAGAAGTCATAATTATGATATAAAATCCAAATACATAAACATAAAAATTGTGATATTACGTCATAACTGAGATAAAAGGGCATTCCTGTGACAGTAAAATGTTTCTCACAGTTATAACAAACGTTCTTTTAGAGTTTTGACTTTTCATGTCATAATTATTGTTTCTAATTATTAAGATTTTTTTTATTTATTTTAAAGAGTGAAAGCTACATAATAATAGCCAAATATACTCGCCTCTCTCTGGTAATCACTCGCTTCACTGTGTCTGAATCCTGCCCAGGAGAGAAAGACACGAAAGAGATGCATTAAAGCTTTATAAGACTTTCAGAAAACACTCAATGGCGCGCGCTCGGTCACGTTCGACATGAGAGCCATCAGCCAAATAAAACACAATCGATCAGAAAGGACACCTACCGTGAGCTCCATATGCACCTGCTGCGACAGCAAGAGCCCCAGAGATCCCTGCCACCCTCTGAACAAGCGAAGCAGCGTTCATAACTCCTGAGGACACCAGGGAACAACTGTAAGCGAAAGCAGGAAACTGATGTCATTACGGATCCAACAGGGAGAATGACGCTATCTACTGGTAATTACGTGCGTTGAGCCAAGATGGCGTCTAAAGGCACAGTTTCACATCACGTGAGTGTTCCCATAAAGCTTTTCAGTGAAGTGACAATGAACTAGTTAAGGTCAAACAAATTACACAATATGGTAAGTGCAGCCATTCAGATAGAATTCTAAAAGAGTTTTACACACATATATATATATATAGTACAGACCAAAAGTTTGGAAACATTACTATTTTTTATGTTTTTGAAAGAAGTTTCTTCTGTTCATCAAGCCTGCATTCATTTGATCAACAATACAGAAAAAACAGTAATATTGTGAAATATTATTACAACTTAAAATAATAGTTTTCTATTTGAATATACTTAAAATTCAGCATCATTACTCCAGCCTTCAGTGTCACATGTAACATGCGGTCTATCACATGATCATTTAGAAATCATTCTAATATTCTGATTTAATATGAGTGTTGGAAACAGTTCTGCTGTCTGATATATTTGATGAATAAAAGGTTAAAAAGAACTGCTTTTATAAAAATAAAATTATAATAATATATTTTCTTTACTATCACTTTTTATCAATTTAACACATCCTTGCTGAATAAAAGTATTGATTTTATTTAAAATAAAGAAAAAAAAATACTGACACCAAATTACTGACTAGTAGTGTATATTGTTATAACAAAATATTAATATTTTAAAAACATAGTTTCTTTTTTTCTTTTTTCTTTTTTTTTACTTTTTATTCATCAAAGTATCCTAAAAAAGTATCACATGTTCTGAAAAAATATTAAGCAGCAGAACTGTTTCCAGATTTGATAATGAATCATCATATTAGAATGATTTCTAAAGGATCATGTGATAATGATCCTAAAAATTCAGCTTTGCATCACAGAAATAAATGATAATTTAAAGTATAATACATTTAAAAACAATTATTTTAAATTGTAATAATATATCACAATATCATTTTTTTCAAATATGAATATAATATATTTTATCAAACATGAAATATCAGCCATTTCGCTTAAAGAAAAGTTATTAAATCTTATTCTCGTGGTTCATAGGTTCGTGCACATCTCTATATTGTAGAAAAAAAAGTATTTTCTTATGAATATTTGCTGTTTTTTATAGTATGTACGGTTTTAATTTCTCTGTTCAATTGTTGGGGGAATAAAGCCATTTTGGAGCTTGTTTACGATTTCTCTCAATGTACTAAAGCAAGCAGGAGGGCTTTTAACTTCCAGTGAGGGGCGCTGTTTTACTTTGACTGCTGCTAGAACTTCTGTGGGTGTCGAAATAAGCCCTTAATATCTAGAAAATTACATTTTTTTAAATCCTGCCCTTGAGTAAAAACAAGATTATTGTCCAAATCTGTGATGCACACAAAATAATTAACCTGTTAAAATAACAATAACAACCCACAAAACAAAAGTTTTAGGCCCTACATTTGCGTTTGTGCAACAGCGCTGGATGTAAACTTCCGAACTGCAGTCAGTTAAAACATTTCCATGCCTTCTGTACTTTCCATACTCTGTCCACACAAGTGTACGGGAGTTTTGAGTTGTACGGGTTAGATTTGGGTTTGATAATATGTATAGTAGGCCTTTGACCTTTCTGTTTACACTGACACAAACCATTTTCATTTTTTTACAGTATGTTTTGTAAGTCATTTTCCATGAGATGGTGGTTGGCTGGTCCCTGTGATGTAGGTGAGTTCATATTTTACCGTCCTAGTCATGAGATTTGGTCCCTAAAATGTATGCAAAGCCTGACCCACATGTAGATGACCCTCTTTGGCATTACTAGTGTATAAGATGATATTGGTGTGCTTGTGTCTGTGTTATCTGTGTGCTAGTTTGTGTACTTTTCTTTAGGAAAGTCTGTACTGTGCATGTGGGAGCGATCCAGCAGTCAGGCGGATGCAGAGTTGAACAGTATGTGTTTCTGAGTACATTAGGAGACTACACCTGACAGTCTGTTCCAGCAAAATGGCTTTGTTTTCTCACTAGTGCTATTTAGCCACCAACAGCAGACAAAATAACTAGAAGAACAGCACAGCCATGAAACATAATAGCAAACATTAGAGCATTAAAACCACATGCACTTGGTGCACTGTGGCTGTCTCTGTCAAGGCTTTCTAAACCAAACACTAGTTTTCATTGAAGCAATTCCTCCTGCAGCCTGCCCACGTTTTTGCCAGGTTTCATCAGAATCCTCATCTGACAAGGTTATTTCTGTTTTATAAAAACTCTTATTGGATGCTCACAAAAAAAGACCAATGCAATAACACAATTATATTCTCAGAATGATTGATCAAACCACAAGATGATCCCAAATCTGCTTTTTATAAACTTGTCATCAGGTTCTGTAAATCATCTCGCTTCTAATTAAAAGGTGCTGTAGGGAACTTTTGTAAATATATATTTTTTACATATTTATTAAACCTGTCATTATGTCCTGACAGTAGAATATGAGACAGATAATCTGTGAATAAATCAAGCTCCTCTGGCTCCTCCCAGTGTCCTATTGCCATTTGCAGAAATACATCGCTCCCGTTAAGAAACAACCAATCAGAGCTGCAGTCCGTCACTTTGTTTGTTCAAAATGTAAAAATATTTATATAATAAGCGAGTTCACCATGAATCCATTTTCCAAACCGTGTTTTTAGCTTGTCCTGAATCACTAGGGTGCACCTATAATAAGTGTTAATATTCGGACTATTTTAGATTGCTTCGGGGGTACCGCGGCGGAGTAACCCAGTACCTCTGTGATTCTTCATAGACATAAACAGAGAGAAGTAGTTCCGGCTACAATGTTCTTCCGCAAGACGCAAGCAGTTCTGTTTATTAACCACTAGAGCTTCAAAAGTTACCGACTGCAGCTTTAAAAGGCAAGATGCTTTAATAACATTTGTTAAAGAGTTGTTGTGACCCTGGACCACAAAAGCAGTCATACGTAGCACAGGTATATTTGTAGCAATAGCTGGGTCAAAATTATAGATTTTTATTTTATGCCAAAAATCAGGAAGATATTAAGTAAAGATTATGTTCCATGAAGAGACTTTTAAAATTTCCTACTGTAAATATTACAAAACTTTATTTTCATTAGTAATATGCATTGCTAAGAATTTCACTTGGACAACTTCAAAGGGGATTTTCTGAATATTTAGATTATTATTATTTTTTTTTTTTTTTTTTTTTTTGCACCCTCAGATTACAGATTTTGAATAGTTGTATCGTCCTGTCCTAGAAAAAAAAAAACACACACACATCAATGGAAAGTTTATTTATTCAACTTTTAGATGGTGTATAAATCTCAATTTCAGGAAATTGACCCTTTTGACTTGGTTTGTGGTCATATACTCAACCTTAAGGATCACAAAAGAAGATATTTTTTACAATTTCTCAGTGTTTTTGTCCCCACCATGCAGTGAAAGTCAAATATTTTAAAGCATTCTATTCTGCATTATCATTCTATTCTATTCTATTCTATTCTATTCTTGGATTCCATAACCGCATTCATGTATTCCATTATAAACAAGTGTTTATTGTATTGTGCAACATGAGCAATGTATATTGATCCTTTGAAAGACATTCTCAGCAATGTGAATTCCACGATGCATGCATAAATCTTCCTCCTTCAACACAGACAGTTTTTCTCAAATACAGAGCTTCAATAATAGATCAGAAATGAGGCTCTCTTGCTCACTCTCTCTTTGTGTGCGAGTGCGGCAGGTGTGTGGATGCAGCGCCTTGTATGCCGTTAAATTATAAAGATCCCTCGCAGAGTTCAGGAGACAGCCCTGACCTCCGGTAACAGCAGGTTGGAGAGAGAGCACCACATGAGTCCTGCAGCAGAAACAACATGGTGCCAACAGCTGATTCCGAATCAGTGGATTGTTTTCGCACATGGTGTGTGATTGGCGTAGCTTTGGTCTGAGATCAGCTTTCTTGGTTTACTGTTGTGTGGAAATTGAGGGCTTGTGAATGCACTGTAAGTTCCTCTAACTCGTACTTTTGCCAAGTCAGGGAGTGTTAGAGCAGGAGAAGATACCGGTTATCAGCAGGGATCAGGCTGTTGATAGATACTTGGCTGTCTTTCTGACTCTGGGCTTTGAGCTTAATACCACACAAACGTCTGTCTCTTGAAACTTTAGTGGTAGGAAACAAAAGCTGATGAATCCATAGCTTCTTCTCTGTATACAGTGGTTTGATGTCGTCTTGCGCACCGCTAACATTTGCACTACTAACTTCCACTTAAAGGGTCACACCAAAATGACTGTTTTGGACATAATTTATCCTTGTGTTTTTTCAAAACTGTTATTTACTTATTTATTTCTTTGGTACACAAAAGAAGATTTTATTTTGTTCATACAACGAAAATAGCCTTTATGTTTCTGTTTATAGAAAATCATTGGGGTTCAAAATGTTTTAGAAGTTTATTAGCCAATCCATCCCAGTTTTTAAATGTCATGTGATTTTTTTTTTTTTTTTATGTTGAGCTGCATTGTTTTTATGAGGTGCAACTGTTTTGAACAGTATCAACATGAATCCAGATAATTTTGTGAAGGTTTTGTAATGATAAGGAACAAGACAAACTATAAAAAACTTTATTTGTACATTTCTCTCTGTGTTTGTCCATTGTGTGTGAGTCAGTCAAAGCTAAAGCTAAAGCTAAAGATGTGCTGTCCATGGGGCATCTGATTGTGGCGTGTGTATATTGCCACAAAATGAAAACATGTCTGGTTTTGTATTTTTGTATAACAACAGTATTCATGCTGGCATTGTCAGAAATCCAACTTTGCAAAAACAATGCACTAGTTGTTTAAATCTATGGTCTACCAGCAGGGAATAATTGGTCTATGTGCACCAGCCAAACCTTGACCCCTTGATTACTACAGAAAATCATTTTGACTCGTCCTTCATCTCGTGGAAACAAAGGAAAATCATGTTTACAGTAATGTAATTATGAAAGCCTCATAAACCTCATTTCTTATTACGGATGAGAGCAACCTTAACCTTTGCTCAGAGGCTTTGTTCAAAGATAGGTTATGAAGATTTAGACGGTTTATGGAAATTTGTTTTTAAAATGTAAATCTTTTGAGCCTTCCCTGTCAAATTTGGCCTTCACAAGCATTTAAATTATCCTGGAGATTAAGGCACGCACACTGAGTGCATTGGAGATTCTGGTAAAGTACTCTGATCTAAGTACTGAAATGCACCGTTTGCACAAAGTGCCTTTATGCTAGCAGTAGTCAAAGTATGAAATAGGAAGATATTAGAGACAGCAAGAAAAAAAAAAAAGATAGGGACAGTGATCAGCACAGTAATTAGTAAAGCTCATTAGGCTCATCTCGATCCTGCTTCAAAGGCAACTCATGCAAACGGACAGGATTTAACCAGCAGCTCCATTGTGAAGAGTTCAGCGGTGAGCAGACCTGTGGTGCTTACCTGCTCAGAATGCCATAGCAATTAAAGTAATTAAAGATTTTACTAATTATTAATCCAAAATCTCCTCTTTTTTTTCAAACTAGTTGATTGAGTTCATTTTTAAAAGAAAGGTTTCGAAAGAATTTTCAATTTCAATTTATTTATTTAAATGGCACAGTGCATATTCATGAACGTACAATCAAAGTTGAACGTAAATACGCCGGATTTAGCACAATGCTAATTTCCATCGATAGTCCCAGACATAAACAAATACAAACCAAAAAACAAGCAGACAATATACATATCAACAAATATACATATATAGCTAAATAAACAATAAAAGTTCCTATACCTTATTGTTCTTATTGTAATATTAATTTAAAATGCATAAATGCATAAATTCTCTTATTCTTACTAAGGCTGGAAATGTTATCAGAATGAAAGTATTGCATTATTGTTGCAATCATGATAAAGCTGGATTTTCAGTAACCTTCGGTGACACATGATACTTCAGAAATCAATCTAATATGATTATTTTGTGCTTAAGTAACACACAGTATTATCCGTTTTAAAACAGTTGTGCTGCTTAATTTTTTTTAATGGAAACCATGCTACTGTTAAGTTACTGAAAGTTCAAAAGAACAACATTTATTTGAAATGGAAATCTTTTGTAATATTATACATATCTTTATATATCTTTATATTTGAGAAAGAAAAAAAAATATATATATAGACACTGCAAAGAGGTCCAAATGCACCTTTTTATTCGGTTGATGATACAGCAGTAAAGCCAGCTGTTGCCTATGTAGTGACAATTTCATTTAGCTATGCAACCCATCTTGTGGATCTAAGGATATCTGGATGATTTCCAGGTGACGCTCTCCTCATGCGGAGTGACACATCTCAGGGCTGGGCTTAGAAAAACGGACTTATTCATTGTATTTCCATCATCTGACCAGCCTCAGCCTGTGCTGCACACAGAAATAATGACGTCCCTGTTGAGTTCTCACCATCTCTAAGATAAATTCCAGCAGAATCTGAATTGATTTTTCAGAGATGATTGATGGGCTATGAGGATCTTAAGAGTACTTCTTGAAGTTCAGACGCAGCCTCTTAAGTAAGACGTTATCATCGTTTGGAAAAAATAATAAAAATGAGAGGCGCCTCGTAGTCCCTTTCATCCAAGTAGTGACTTTCATTAACAAGGTTAATTAACTGAGGAAAAAGAGGCTGTATTGTTTCCTGAGGCAGTGGCAGATTTTGTTGTACATGAAACTTCACACATGTACACATTCATACATGCATACAGTATATATACATGCAGACAACCCTATACTGATTCAAAACACACAAACACCCAAAAAGGCTGTGGCGGATTAGGAGACAGACTTTAGCAGCACTGCTGGGCAACAATCAACACCTTGTTTATTCTGATAAAAAGACTAAAAAAAAAGGGAGAAGAACAAGTTCTGCTGATTTTCACTGAGCCCCCTTCAGGGCAGTTTCCCACTGCTGTTCATCCCAGCCTTGTTAAGCATGAGTGCACCATCCATCTGGATAGATTCACATCCTCATAAAATGATATTTGAGAGTATATTGTGCACCTTCTGCATCACTGATGCTCGTTTTGTTACACTGGATCCTGCTGCTAGACTCATTCTGCTCTTCACCTACAGCATTGCACCCTGAAGGTGTACAGCACTGTACACTGTATTGCACATCACATATTGTATTTTTGTATATTCTTACTGTATATTTTGTGCGTTGTTAAACCATCCATTTGGTAAGGCAGGTTTACTGTTCCCTTTGGAGCAAACCCTACAGAATTGCTACTTTAATAAAAAAAGGATTCTTGATCAACGAATCACAATTCTAGTTTATTAATCTCATTATTAGACAAATAATGTTACAATTAGGGTTAGTCATCTGATCCTTTTTTGATGAATAAATGCTGCCATGCTCAATAGAAAATGAACATCTCTTATAAAGAAATTCTATTGCACTTATGTAAGCACTAATAACATTAATTGCACCAGACAAATATAGCACTGACATTTATTAATGAGAGTCTCTGTTAATTAATCTATAATGAGCCTAATTTACATAGAAAGGATATGAGCTGAAAAGAATGACAATGACTCAATTGAAATCTGCTTGCTGCAGTGCTATATCAGCACAGATATACAGTGCTTAGTGAAAAACACTTTTACTGTAACATGATTTTGTATGTTTGAGAAGGCCAGTGTACACTTCTGGAGTTTGGGTAGAGGAACTACTGTTTGGAACAGTTTTATTTACTGCTAATAGTGACTCAATACGCATTTCAACTTTAAATCCAAGTTTAAAGGTTGCATTTCGTACTGCAATGTGTGACAACATTATCCTGTCATGCAACATGCAGGTTATTCTACTTGGCATTCAGCGCAGACTACATTAGGAGATAACCGTAATATCTGCAGCTAGATAAACTGCTGGGCAATGTCAGAGACACTGGGGCTCTGTCTAAAGAAATATTGACATCTTAGAGGACACAACGATAAGTGTGATGGTAAAGAGTTCTCCAAGTGCTTAAGGCTGATTATTGTTTATCGTGCCCAATGATATCTCAGTCTGAACTAATCTTATATCATCTGTCTTTAGTTTGTCCTGTATATTTTTATCTCCCTTTCCTTTAGATCCTCAGGATTACCTTTCATCCCTGTATGCACGGATCCCTTTGCTCTTTTGGTCTATTTAAATCAACGCAGAGTTGAAATCATCGCTGAGTTTGTCATGATTTATTTTAGGCCATTGCTTCATTATTTACCCTACTCTGAATTCTCACTTGCCTCTTTACTATTCTGCGAATGCATCTGACTTACAAATGCACTGGATGAAAATAACTAACTATATAAACAAATAAATAAATGATTATGGTTAATTACGGGAATCAAGAGCAGGATGAGCTGACTTAATAACCTGTGAAATTGTGCTCTATTTAAAGTGGAGCTGTGTGAACAAACGCACACACCGAACGACAGAAATGCTAAAACGATGTACAGCATCCGTTTACTCTGTCATAAATTGGAACGAAAGCAGGAGACAAGAGCAGTCATAATGATTCGCATCAGTCAGTGTGTTAGATCATCACAGTGACCTACATTCAAACTGTTGGTGTGTTCGAACTCTTGCTTCCTGTTTCTTCAGAGGATGGTATAGAGAGAATTCCCTTCATGGAAATATCAAACAACCATATTTCCTCCTGGCTTGATTTTTTTTTCTTTAACAAGATACGTATGATGAATAATTCATTGACCCAGGGATTCTTCCCCAGAAGGGGAAAGTACGCATGAGGGTGTGAACATGCACTAACATAGGTGCACAGACGCACAACATTTACACACACACACACACACAATGACGTACATGCAGAATGTGAAGTGTATTAAGGGAATGCACACTCATACACTGCACATCCTAACACACAGATTTCATCTTTATTAGTATCTTTTTTGTGTGTTTTTTAATTGTAAGTTAATATTACGGTTGTGACTATATACCTCACAAGTGTTACTTCATTTCTCATAATTACAACTTAATATCTTAAAATTGCAATGTCTCAGTATTATGAGATTATATGTAAGAAATTTTCAGTTTCAACTTTATATCCCACTGTACACACACATTTGTACATCACAATTGAAACTATATATATTTGGAACTTAATAATATCTTGCAGTTGCAACTTTGTATCTCACATTTATTTTATATCTATCAGTTCACGTCTAACATTAAGAATTTTATTTAATTTTATTTTATTTTTCTACTACAACAATCGTGACTTTATTTCTCATCATTTTGACTCTGTGCCCCACACTGCAGTTGTAAATCTCATGGCGTGTTCAGTTTTGGAACCTGCCACGTTTTCGGAATGGAACTTTTATAAATGTTGCCTGCTGAAAGCGAACCAAACCAAGGGGGACAAAAATGCAACACTGTAACAATGATATTCATATCTGAACAATCCATAAATGTGACTTACTTACATTTTTAATCTCTCAATTACCTGCTGTATATATTTACTTTGAGGTGGAAATAGCTTCCATAATTAAGAGACGACTTTTAAGAGTCTCATTTTCTTATATCCATTTGTTCACAACCCACACAAGAACTCATTTAGAAACCAAAGCATTGCTCATACTGTGTGTAGAATGCATCACCACTGCTGTACACACTGCTGTCTCGCATTAATGCATATTTGGTATGAAAAATGACCATGAAAAGTATTTCCTTCTATTTGTTATTCCTCTCTTCCTTTGCTTTCTTTCTCCCTATTTATCTAATCTCTCTCAGGTGCCTTTTTCTTTGTATCCCCTTCTCTCATTCCCCTTCTTTTTCCCTGTGAGTGTATATTGAGGGCAGGTGGATGTATCTGGTATCCATTTCTCCTCAACTAACTCTGTCTATTTTTCTGATGCCAGATCTCATATGGGTTTCAATTATGAACAGGTGCCAGGAAAGTGCGAGACATGCGCACACATGCGCTGTAGAAGCATGTCCCACCTCGTCCTGTTATATTCATCTGTTTCTTGTCATGCAAGCTGAGAGAGAGGAACAAAGAGAGAATGGCAGGAGAGAGAGGGGAACAGTGGGATGCCAGTTTTGTTGCCTGTGTGGACGGCCCTGTGACCCTGCCAGGTGGTACTGACTCATGGACACCTGATGAAGCTGACTGGCAGAACTCAGACAAATGTAACTAAAATTTAAGAAGGACAGAGAGGGGACATGTGCTCACCCGGCTAGAGATTGAAGACTGCAGTGATGCCAACTACAATGTGTTCTTTGACATTTTGTTTGTCCAGACATGTCAGCAAAGAAACTAACCCAGTGTTACCCATTAATAAGCTCTTAAAACCACAAGGAAATTGTAGGTCTTAAACCGATTCCTAAAATCTGATCGGCTGATGCAAATGTTGTTCCAGGTCCTACAGGGATGCTGATTCAGGAACATGTCCTACTTGGCAGAAGCACATTAAGATCAGACACCCTTAAGACCTCAAAATGAAGTGTCTCCACTATGGTTTTGTCAATCCAACTGGCCTCGAGTGTAATGAGCGTTATGTTTTTCCAGCAAGAAAAAAGCATGAGTGCTGATTCATCCCGGCTCTTGTAGAGAAACCCATCACACTGCCTGGGAGGCTTCTGCAAACTTTTGTTTAAAGTTTTTCATCTCTGCTTAGAAACATAACATTTACATTCAACCAGTGTGCAGTCCAGTGTCATGAATAAAGGCCCGTTGGCACCTAGGGCAATAACTATAATGATATATATTAAATTAAATTAATGCATTTAGCAGACGCTTTTATCCAAAGCAACTTACAGTGCATTCAGGCTAACAGTTTTTACATATCATGTGTTCCCGGGGAATCGAACCCCCAACCTTGCGCTTGATTACTTGCTAGCGCAGTGCTCTACCAGTTGAGCTACAGGAACACTGTTTTTAGTGTTTATATATATATATATATATAAACACTAAATATACAATTTGAGTAATTCTTCTAATGTTATGAGAAAAGTGGAGTCCACATCACAGCTATAATGATATTGTTGGAATCACTACCAGAACATTGTTTTTTTCCAGCTGTTTAATGCTAAAAAAAATCAGCCAATCAGAACCCATTCTGATATAAGAGCAGAGTTCTAAGACCATGCATTCAAAGTGCATCAAATTCAAAGCAAGAGTCACTGATGGTCTAACCTATTGAGGATTGCTTGTCACTTGACTGTTGTGACAGCTGCAGTTGATGAGTGCAAGTAACCATTTTACTGAACTATTTTGATAGTGCTATTCTGCTGACCAAACAGGGTTCACATTGACTTAGATAGATAATGTTAGTATTCAAACATAATGGGACAAACACGCTACTGTTTGGTTGCCAACAATCTTCAAAATATCTTACTTTGCATTCGACAGAAGATAGAAAATCATACACTCTTAACAATGCTATAGAATAACTTTTTTTGTCTAAATGGTTCTGTAAAGAATGGTTCATTGTGAAACAAAAATGGTTCTTCTATGGAATCGCTGTAAAGAACATTTTAAGCACCTTTATTTTTAAGAGTGTAGCCTACTGGTTTGGAACAACTTGAGCGTGAGTAAATGATGACAGAATTTTCATTTTTGGGTGAACTATCCCTTTATATCAAGTAAAGTCAGCTTCTGCAGCACTTTATACAATGCAGATTGTGTCAAAGCAGATATAAACAGGAAAACATCAGAATCAGTTATGCAAACTCAACTATTCAGACTGTAAAGAACCTCTGAAAGACAATAGTGTCATTATTTATCTCAAGTCAGTTCAGTTTTGGTTCAGGGTAGATCCATAACCATTTGAAGTTCATCAGTTTGAAATGAGTTCAATTCATGATGGCAACAATCTAACAAAAGGAAGCAATTCAGATATTCAGTTCAAGTCAGATCAGCGAGGATTCAGTTCAGTTTATTACCAAATAAAAAAAAATGTGATTCGGCTTTCTTTCTGCCAATGGAAGCCCTTTGTGTCCGTTTAACAACATACCAATAACCGCTCAAGCTAAGGTTTAACACTCGAGCATTGCGACAATGAGGTTTTCACCGGCAAGCACCATTTATAATCTAGCTCTGGTAATACAAAAACACATGTAATGAAATTAGTACACACACAATTAAATCATAAGAAAATCACGGTTACAGACATTAATTAATTAATTAAACATTGACAAAGGCCCTACATTTGTTTAATATTCTGGTTAATCATATAATTTCATCACACATGATCTTACTCTCAATCTTCATTAACGTGTGTCTCAAATGCTCTGACATGAGCTACCATATTTATGTCATATGAACGCCATGCCATCTTCCTAATTTTATCAGTCGCCGGACAATTTACATTCATTAAGCACGCAATATCATTGAGTACGTCACACGCGGCTCTGAATGCTCAGAGTTTCGACAGGCGTGTGAGGAGACACCTGTCAGATTGTCTGTCTAAAACTAATTTGCCATCAGCAGTTTAATGAAAGCCTCGTGAAGTTAATGTTTAAAGATAGATTACATTTTCCACCGCCACCATTCTGTGATGCGTCACCACCAACAGGGTGTAAAGATGGATTTATTCCCACGTGTTGATGGGAAAGTGTGATACTCACACATTCGAACACATGCAGGACAGGGTGTGTGATCTTTATATGTGTGTTTATATGTGTGTGTGTGTGTGTGTGCGTGTGATACAGCAGCACCTCCTTGCATACGCTTTGACTCAGTCGCATTTGTGAGGCATTTGAAGCGTGACTGGTGAACACAGACACGGGGGTGAGAGTGTTGTTCCAGGGAGCCAATGCTTGTTGAAACTGAAAGAAAGAAAAACCATTCCCCCATGTGTAGGAGAAGCGACCGCTTTCACAGGATCTGTCTCAAACCCTGAACTCATTCTGCATTTGATGCTTCTTGACCTCATCTCCAGGGGTCACTGAACTGTAGCTGATCCTGTACTCTGTCCCCCAGCAGAAAAATGTTGTCCGATCTGAATGTAAATGATATTTTATTCAAAAATGTAAAAATAAATCTGGATGGATGAATTAAATAAGTAATAAATGAATAAATATGTAAACATTTTCCATAAAGAAAAGTATGATTTTAAATTATTTTCATTTTAATTAAGTGCATTTATCTGTAATTAAATGTATATTTATACCAGAATTGCCAGAAATATATTTTTTATTATTATATTATTATTATTATTACTATACAAAGTATCCATTTCATAATTAAACTGCTTTACCGTAATACTGATAATAATAATAATTTACATTATTTTATTTTTAATTAAGTGCATTTCTCGGTACTTTAATGCATACAGATGCATTTATATTTATCAGAATGTTTTTACACAACTATTAAAAAATATATAATATTTCCATTTCATAATTAAACTACTATACCTTTTATATTATTATTATTATTATTATTAATAGTTAGCATTGCTGTTGTTGTAGTTACTGTTGTTATTGTTGGTTGTTTTTGCATTACATTTTATTTGCATTTCAGGAAATTATTTGTATTGCAGGGAAATTATGCCAAAAAGGCAACAACAGCATAAGAATCTTAATGGCACAAATTCATTTGGTTTTGAGGTAAAATCTGACACTCTTGACAGAGTCACACACGCAGGCAATGTTTTGCATTGTGAAGATTTCCTGTATATGGTAAACAGTGTATATACATTTAATCTTTTGGAAATCAGTAAGTTTGATAACTGCCTCTGCGGGTTGCAAATGATATTTGTCAAAACACAGATGGAAGATCATAATGACTTAAAGCATCCAAAAGACCCTGCCGAACGAGTCTATAAATTAATTTAGCTTATTGCATTAAGATTGTATAAGAGCAATGATGATCATATGCACAAATTACAACATGAGCATGAGGGTGGATGAACTGTGTGCAATCTGTAAGAATGTGAGCATGGATGTTTGAAGCATCTTTGTGAAACAAAGGATGGATCTTATAATACACTTGTAAGATTTTTTCTCACTAGTCACTTACTGAGAATGAGACCGATCAAACGTCCGTCAGTAGAAATGAGAGCGAGAAAGAGCAAGGCAGAATATTTCTTTATAGTATGTCCCTCTCCTGTTGTAGATGACCCCTAACAGGCAAACAGTGTGTGTGTGTGTATGTGTGTGCGATGTTTGTGTGTTGCCGATATCAAAGAGGTGGTGTAGCTCTGCACATATGTAAGTCTTTCTGGTGTGGACCATTAGCTTTGATGGCTGATTCTTATCCAGTGAGAATTGCCTGCGTCCTCTGCTCTGATCTCTCAGTCTTTGGTTCAGTGCAGTGGACATGTGGAATAAAGGTAATATGTCTCAGGGACATCAGGCAGCTTGGACAGTATCTTGCTTGTCACCGTCTTGAGTAGTGTCGTCAATCATAGTCCACCTCCCCCTCCCAACCTAATTGCTTCTTTCTGTTCACCCCCTTACATCCATCTAACACTGTCCTCCCTTTGTGTCATCCCTTGTCTTTCATCTTTTTCTTCTTCTTCATCACTGATCATCCGCTGGCATGACTGTTAAAAGATACTTTGGCAAAATGCCATATCAGTCATTATAGAAATGGGACCTAAAAAAGGAAACGCAAGAGATGGATGTTTGATTATTTATTTTTAAAGCTCTGTTAAAATGCAATTTCTCCAGGTTGTTCATGAAACAAATCAAGCTTCTGAAAAAAACATAAAATAAATAGTCATTTTTTGGATGTAAGAGCTTTGGAAGTTAATGTTCATGTTTTTTTTTTTGTTTTTTTTTTGTTTTTGTTTTTTTTTTGCACATTCTTTGTTTCCTTTAAAAAAAAAAAATTACTTTATGCCAAAAATTTTGTAAACGCATTATAATTTTACGCAGTCGTTTCATTAAAGCCATACTGTGAAAATGATTGTTTTAATTATGAAAGACTCTTAATAAAAAACTGTTAATTGGTTAATAGTATGTTTCCTACTATATATAATGAAAAATAATAATAATTGAACATTCCCAGAATTACCTCTTTACATTTGATCGTTTTTAGGTTTTCGTGTTACATCTTAATTATTGTCACTTTAGTTTATTGCCCTTTAGGAATTTTTCGACTCATTATGTGTCTTTCTTTTTACCACCTGTGTTATTATTTTGGATATCGGTGGTTGTGCAAATTCAGAAGAGTGTTTTTTTTTATGTTTTATACTGTAGAAAGTACAGGTTGTACATTTGTACTGTCTTTTTACACAATTATTCTTTGTACCCCAGCTGCCAGTTTTGTTTTGTAAAAACAACAGAATTGTTCTTACAGCACATGCTGACTCTGGCCCCTACACTGTAGACAAATAATAGTCTGTGGAACATTTGGGGAAGCGCCTCTGTTGTTTTCTAGTGTGTATGGTGTTGTAAGGTGGGATAGTGTGGCAAGGCAGGCCAGTAAGTGTCTCCCTCCTGCTGTGAGAGACAGGAGGAATGAATCCCTCTTCTGCCCAGAGCAGATGTTTCCGCTGCTTTAACAGATTTAGACACACCTGCTGCCTCCAGCTTCAGTTCAAATTAAGGTGAGACCGGTCTGCATTTCAGATCTCCTGAAGTTGCTCCATGTTGTCTGGAGACTAGTTAGGATGCGATCTGTTTCTGCGTATCTAACTGGATGTGCTTCAGCGGGGTCTCACTGACGCTCATGGTGACGCTCGTCACATCATTCTGTCGAGCAGAATTAGAAAATAGATATTCCCACAAGAGTGCTGAGATTTTGCTTATTCCTGTCTCTAAATTTCCTAGTTTCATGAGTGTAGAGATAATAATACTGCAACTGGAGCAGAAGCAAAGATTATAGTTATTAGATCGTTATTTATAAAACTGCTTCTTTCTCGTTATAATACACTGATGTTAAGTGATGGATGATTGTGGAATAATTACATGTCATGTAGTTTACAATTAGAGTCTACTGAGTTCATTTGAACTCTGCATAAATGTAATGATTGAGGATTGGATTGTGTTTTGTGAATGTAACCAAACATCTGACAGTCCTGTAGGCAGGTCCTTGTCAGGTGACATGTGTGTCCCCATGATACCTGATATAATCATCACTGAATTTACTGACATTATTTGATTGACATGATTTATTTATTTTTTTTAAGAAAATGTGCATTGTTTCAATTGTTTATTGTTAATCACAATATCAACCAGTTTGCATGGACGCATTCATCGCTATAACATTTTAATGGATTATAGAATTAGAAAAAAAGTACTGTACCCAAATTTTGCTTTTATTGAAATAAATTTCAGTTTATAGACATGTGTAAAGTACATTGTAAAAAAAAAACAAAAACAAAGAAAAAAGACTATTCAATTGTAAATTAAATGAAGATTATTAGAGTACTTTTTACAAAGAAAATAGTCTTTCAACTTCAAATTTTCACATTTAATTCAATGTGTTACTTATTAGTATTACTGAGAAAATACATGGCAATACATGACAATAGCCTATATATTTGCAGTGATATATTATTATTATACAAATAATAAAGTAAAAAAGAAAAAAGTATGGAAACAGTGTAACATTGCTTTAAAAATGAATAAATAAATAAATAAATAAAACATATAGCCTAATATTTTTCTATTTACTCATATAAATTATATATTTTATTATATATTTTATGGTTACATGGTTATTTATTTTAAATTCTTTTATTCTGAGAATGGCGAATGTAATCTTTTGGGTATCAAAGATGCGCGTCTCCATCACCCGTCGCACAACATGAATATATAAGAAGATCCCCAATAATCTAGTGCGGGTGAGATCGTGTGATGGTGAACAAGAGGGGTTTCTGCCACTTTAATATGCCCTGACGTCATTCTGATGCAGGACTGAGGATGACCTCGAGCGCGAGAAAGGGGAGAGAAATCAAACGTATCGTATCGTATAAAATTCAGCCTTGGCTCTCTGGCAGCACTCCGGTTGTGATACACCGGGGTCTGTTAGTGCCGTGTCCAGCAGAGCTTTATCACACAGGGATGCAGGGATGCTGAGAGGCCGGCGCGTGGAATGTGCGCGTCATCACAGCGACAGAGCAGCTTCGATATAGAACGTCACAGAGCGCGTGAACGCGCTTGAGAGAAAGAGAGAGATGGGCAATCAAAGCCTCACAGCATCTCTCCCATCGCTCCCGGAGTCACGGGGAAACGACAGCGGAGCCGGTGACCACCACGGCCGCCCTCAGAAGCTGGACTCGCCGATAGATTAAACACGAGACTTCACTGCTGAAGCCATCGCGTTACGTCGGCGTTCGTTCCCGGAAAACCGAAATAAATCACATCAAATACGTGCAAACGGAAAGAGAGTGTTGATTAGACTCACAGAGGAGGAAAACATGTCATAGAAGTGAATTTGTGTTTGTTGTTTGGTTTTTCCCCCATATGCGCTTATAATGGGAGAAGCCGGCGGTCGTTTCCAAACAAGCTCTTCAGTGGACAAATCCAACTAGACTTCATTAAGAGCGCGCGCGTGAACAGACCTTCACTTCTGCAACCGTTTCCTCTGAATCTGTTTTATGTCTGGGTGTTGTCGGGAGAAACCGTGAAACATTTCCTGCTGTTCTTGGACGACGGAGAATCTTTTGGTTTATCCCGAGCTCAGGCTGATGGAATTGCGCTGAGCAACGCTTAAGAAAACGAGGAAATACCCACAGAGCTCCAACATCACAGACCTCTGATTTCTCCCTGCGGCTCGTTCCCAGGTAAAGGCACTTCTGTGGAAAATATACTGTATTATAGATTCAACTCTTTCTCCTTTGACTGTTTGTTAGGCTGTTGTACAGTAAGCAGGGTTTCCATTAGGAAAATGCATAAAATGCTGTTGGGATAAGGGGAAATAATAGGAGCGCTTTTTATACAGTGTGCTGCTGCAACCTGTTCAGGAGCCTTTTCCGAAATGCAGAGCGACAGGCGCTTCATCCGCGCGCGTTTCAACTGGGGCATCGGGCACGCGCGCGGATGGTGCTGTAGCGTGCATGATTGTGTGTGTCGAGATATTAAACCTGCATATTGACCCATTTTAATACCCAGCATAAAAAAATGCTTTAAAATTGTATTTCTTTTTTAGACAGAGCAGATTCATATCTTTGCTGTACAAATTCCCTGAAAATTCCAAAGTACTGTTTTCACACATTTTATTTAACTGGTTATTTTTTGGTCATATCTTTACATTACTGTACATTGATTTAATATACCCACATTTTTTTTCACACAACTTAGACTAATTTTGAAATCGACAAAGTAAACTGTGTAAATTAATGTCATGTGCAGAGAGTACCAGAGTTTAACACCAGTTGGAAACATGGACTTTTAAATTCTTTCCAGGAATTTATTGCCGTTAAATATATTATTTTTGATTAATTTACTGTATATGTCATCCCAAGCATTTTAATTCAGATTCAAAGCAGCAAATAAAACAGGAATCAAATATTGAAATGCATAAGCTTATCAATCTAAAAACATGTTTTTCATATATTAGTCTTTTTGCAATATAGGCTAGATATGGATAAATGATTTCTGTTACATGTTTATTCATGTGTAGTACTGACTTCACCCCATGCAGACAATGTACTTTTTGTTAAATTGGTGTTACAACACTGCTCGGTCTTCCCTCATTTTTTTTTCTTAGTACCGTATATTTGAAAATGTTTTGACGTCATAAAGCACGGAAATTAGATTCACTCCGGCCCCCAGCATCCTTCTCTGTCCTCCTGAAACACACACACTCACACACACAGTGGAACGTAAACCTATCTCCGTATATCAAAGACAAGTAATCGCTGGTGCACTGATGTGCCGAACATCTGATGGGAGGAGAGGTCGAAGCAAGAGCAGCAGTTACCACACACACACACACACACACACACAGTCTGAAAGAATGGGCCACATTTATATGCTATCCTAGTATGGCCATCCCAAACCTAGTGGATAGCAGAACTGAGAAGACACAGAAGCGCTCTGTTCTGTGAGCAGGGAATGCTGAGCTCTCTCTCTCTCTCTCTCTCTCTCTCTCTCTCTGGCCCAAATAGCAGATATGGAGCTCACTGTGTCATTTGGGAGCAGGGTAATGGATGAAACCAAATGTGTGGCTGTCCTTGTGTTGGACTGCTTTGTTACTGTACATGTGAATTTCATCTTTACTATAGTGAAACCCATTCATAAGGCAGTTGCAACATACTTTTGGCCATCTTCAAGAGCATATTTGTGTACAGTAGTGCAATATGTGGACGTGTCGTATCAGCTTTTTTTGTGCGCGCGCATGTTAGCAGCAGCACCAGACAGCATGTCTTGTTTATTCATGCAGAAGCAACGGATCAATGAGCTCTAATTGATTTCAATGAACTGATTAAAGACAGAGAGGCGGGAGGCCACATCGTTGGAGGATATATGAGCATGTGTGCATGTGCTTTATGTGTTTGATGCCATGCTGGAGTATAGATTCTGTGATCTCACAAGATGAAGAGCCCAAACATATGGGTGTAGATGCACACAGAAGTGTGTGTGTGTGTGTGTGTGTGTGTGTGTGTGTGTGTGTGTGTGTGTGTGTGTTGGTCTCGTACCCTGAAACAGATGGGCTGAACTGAGCCGGATAGGGAGTTGGACACCAGGCTCTTGAATCTCCATGTGTTCATCTGATAGTTACTGATTTCTCTGTAGTCTAATACTGTGACTGTGTATGCAATATTTACCTCACTGTTCCTCCACTTTGCCCCAAATATGTTCATTCAGAACAGCTCATCGGATTCATTTATTCTCGGATTCTGCTGTGAGGTGTGTGTTATATGTGTGTGTGTGTGGTATTGTCATGGATGAATTAAGCCGGGGGATAAAAGGTGGTGCTGTCAAAAGGTCAGATTTGATGGTTTCTCCTGGTTTGTGTTATTTCTGCCAGCTTTTGTTATATGTCTGAGTGCTCTCGTCTACAGAGCCTGTCCGGGTGTTTAGTGGTCTTGGTTCAGAGCCTGTGTGATGTTCAGATGTAAGGGATAGATTCAGGGGGAAAATGTGAACAAGAAAAGCAGGATTCTCTCACAACTATACACACATCCTTGTTTCTCTCTGGTCATGCGTCCCAGAGCTTTAAGTCAATGCTAGCCATCATGTCACCACTCAGGAGCCATTTTAATGAGATCTGTGTCCTCACTAGGGTGTGATGGTCCTTCTGTCTCCTCTGGTTTGTTTCCCTCTCCCCTCTTTCGGCAGATTGTTCTGTTCTTTTTGTTCACAGCACCTCACTCATCTCTTTCTCATAGGCTCTCGTTTTAAGGTTAGAGGAAGGTCAAATGCTCAAAAGAACACACTCGGCTACCATGGTTTGTGAAGTATTCTCGCACATCGGTGTTATAAAACAGACCAGTGAAGAGGGCCAAGCGGATTAAAGACATGAATGAAACCATTGGACACACACATAGACTTACACACACTCGCATTCACATCCCTCAGTGTGTGAGGCACCTGTTGGGTTGTAAGACTTAAAGGTGATGTGTGAAGTGTAGCAGCTCTGTAGAAATTCGATGTTCCTGAACAGAATTCTGTTATATGTATTCCATATATATGTGTACGCTGCAAAGTTTTGGGCTGGTTCTTTTTGAAAGAAGACTACTACACTCACCAAGGCCGCATTTGTTTGATAAAAGCAAAAAGTTAAAACAGTAATATTGTGAAATATTATTACTGTTTAAAATAACTGTTTTCTGTTTTAATATATCTTAAAATGGAATTTATTCCTGTGATGGCAAAGCTGAATTTTCTGCAGCCATTACTCCAGTCTTCAGTGTCACATGATCCTTCAGAAAACATTTTAAAATTCTGATTATGAAACTCAAAAAAATATAAACTCAAAAACATTATTTAAAAAAAACATTTATTTCAATGTCACAAAAAAACGAATACATAATTAAATATAGTAATTAAATGTGTTTTTCTTCTTTTTAAAGTTACAAAAGTGATTTAGTCAAGAGGAGATTTTCTCTCTTCTGTTGTTTGATTGAATGACAGACAGCAGGAATATTAGACTGCTGTCACTTTAAGAGCTGCCCGGATCCAGTGGACTGTTACACATGTGTTTTCTTTCTCAGCTGTTTGCTTTCACTTAAGACCTTTAATTACTCCGTTTATGAGGATACTTGCAAAGATGGGCAATTTGACACATACTGGTGTGTACTAAGCCGTTCATGGCCTATAAAGTGACAGAAATAACCTGTGCTCTATGAGCACCATCTTCACGTGCACGCATCTCTCAGATAGTTGGCGTATGTAGCTAAATTAGTTCTCCTTTGCTGCTGATTGCATTTCACTAGCTTAAATCACTTGTTTTTAAACCACTATGATTACAAATGCACACAAATGTCAAGTTTCTGTGACACTTGAGTGTGTAACCATGATAGAAACAATAGTCCAAAATCTCTAAATTTTAATCAATAAATGTTAACCCTGTCTACCGGGATATCACCCACCCCTAACATATATATAATTGGTTCCCCAGACGGTTCTACCGCCCACATTGTCTCCCAGGAAATTGCTTACTTTTAGCTGTCTCTGCATTGGGATAAAAATATTTCAGCATCAAAAAAATACACACTTCACTTTTAACACGAAGTTTATTATGGCAGATTTGTCAGCTCCCAGAGTGTGTTTGACAGGACCAATAAACCCACAACACAAGCAGCCGGAGCAGCTCGCAGGTTTCCAGGGCATGACGCTGTGAAATTCATTCAGTGTTAATAAGAGCAGTCTAAAAATATAAACACTCAGGTGGGGATTGTGTCAGGTGACTTTTTATTTTTCTTGTTTGTGTTTAGAAATCTGTTTAAAATGCAGTGCTTAATTCATCATCTGCTTTTCATTTATTCTGTCTATCTATTAGATGGAAATCATTGCAGGTTTAACACACAGAAGCATACAGAGACATGTATTGATTGCATCGATCCGCATTGATATTCAGTTTAGTCACGTGACCAGCGCAGCAAGGTCACTGCTCGTCTATGGCCTGATTTCCTCTTCCTGCTGTTGAAGGGATTTGAGTAAATCCGCATTGCACGATGACGCTCAGCTAGATTAGTATATTTATTATGTAAGACACGCACATACACACACAGACACTTGCACTTATATCTGTAATCATATTCCATCAAATTTCAGGGATATAAATAGAAGCATTAGTTGCTAGTCTGTCCTCGAATGGAATTCAAGCAATGCATTCACTATCAGAGGAGTGAGTTGAAATGCATTGAGTGGGCTATTACACCATTTCCTTCCTGTTCTGTTAACATATGCACACACACTAACACACACACACACACACAGAATGGGACTATTAAGCCTAATGGCTTCTCTTATGGCAAGTGGGCTCTGGCTACTCTTGGTAACGCTGTGAACAACCACTTTTCTTGATATTTCTCTCTCTTTGTTTCTCTGTCTGATCAGGGTGTTTGTTTAGATATGCGTGTGTGTGTTTTGACTGTCTGCTGTGGATGCCTGCGTCTGTCTGTGCCCTTGTCTGAATGTTAATGTGTAATAGGCGTTAGACAGCACACAGTTAGTGCCACCATCAAAACGGCCAGTGATATGACAAACAACCATCACAAGCAAGTTGCCAGGGACAATAACGTGGGTTATTTCTGAATCAAACATTTTGTTTTTTTTAAAAGGGGGAAAAATTGGATGCAGTCAAGGATCTGATTGGATTGTGGAAAAACAATCTGGAGGGCATACATTTTGGATTGAAAAATAAAGGGATTTTAATGAAAAAACAAAGTCATTTCAAATTTTTCTAATTATTTAATTTGATGAAATAAAGACAATTAAAACTAAATTTTTCATAATATTTTTCTTAATGAATCCTAGTTCTTTTTTATTTCTACTCTGTTGCACTAATACCTCAGGTTCTGTTAGTAATATTGTAATTTGTTTCTGTGATTATATGGTTTTATTCTATATAGTGGTCAACCGATCTTGACCGATATTTGACACTTTTTAATTATCGGCTGCGGCCAATAATCTTCGGCCAATAATCCTCCTCGGACGATGTGTTAGAAGCTGGTCTTTTATTTTGACAGTGATAAAAATGACAGCACCTGAGTGCATGAGGCTCCTGTCTAATAAAGTTCTGTACCAACAAGATTTTTAATTCCTAATAAACATTTAATTCAAGTATGAGAAATTAACTCTACATTGTGTTTATTAAAATAAACATTTTAAATACAAAAGGAGTGCCAGGTTACTGTTGTGTGCGGTGTTTACTTTTATTTTATGAATATTTAATAATAATTTGTGGAAAATACTATAATAGGTTTACAGAACCAAAAAATTGGCAACTCAATAAATATATTTTACTTTTTTTTTCTATTTAATCGGTTTATTTTATTATTCAGTTCAAATTAGTTTCATTTATCAATTTTCAATTTAGTAAATATCATATAAAATAAATCTAAATTTCATGCCAGCAATACTTATACATATGTTATTATTATTATCTTTAAATTAAACCGATATATATTGGCTCTCAAAAATATCGGCATTGGCTTTGGCTATAAAAAAAAAAAAAAAAAACAATATCGGCCAACCACTAAATTTTCAGTAGTTTAGTTATCCAAGAAGAAAGTTGTTTAAATATTGTATCGTGAGGTAGTTGACAATATACTTTCTCAGACTCCACTTGTTTCTGTTAGCTTCACCCGCTCTTTTTACCCCCTCTCTTCCTCTGTGTCTAGAGGCATTTCCATGCTGAGGACATGACTGTGTGTCTCTGGCTGGCTGGTTATGTAGGTTAAGAAGGGCGACAGAGGCATTGAGGACTGAGCACTGCAGTGCTGCACTTTAGGAGGATGATGTGATGGCTAGAGCCTCTCTCTCTCTCTCTCTCTCTCTCTCTCTCTCTTCTTCCTTGGAGCCCTGCTGGTCCAGATACTCCTCTGCAGTGCAGGGCTGGCCACTTGACCTGTGTCAATATTAGAGCACAGCAGCTGGTCCTAGATCAGTGCAGCAGGTGTATTGGTTGAACCTGAAGTGAAAGAAGAGAGGATGGAGAATGGAGAATGGAGCAGCTAATCAAGGATCTGCACTCACTCCCTGATGCACTATGTACTCTTTCTGAAAGTACAGTTTTAACCCCCCATTTCTCTCTCTCTCTCTGTCTTTCTTGCTCTAGTGCTGTGTTTCAGACTCTAGTACAGTATGTAGCTATTCTTTACTGATGAAAGTCTTGTCACAAGTTTTCTCAAGAACATAGTCAGTCTTACAGTATTTCACCAGAACTTCAAAAGAGAGAAGAAAAATATATTGTGCATAATGTAAGGTTTTTGTTGCCATTGTTTTTCAATTGCAAAAGCAAGGTTTCAAATGGTAACTTTTTAAGGTAGTATGTACAGTACAGTAACAAATACACAAAGCTTTTCACAATTATGATTCGACAAAACAAGGATTTCATTGATTAACTGAATATTGTGAATCATTTGCATGGGCGTAGGTTTAGGGGGGGACGCTAGGTACTAGTCCCTATCAATATTTTGAGATTACAAATTTGTCCCCACCAATATTTAGCAAGCTCCTTTAAACTGCTATTTGGATCTTTGCACTTACCAAAGCTGAGACCAAACCTACGCCCATGATCATTTGTAACTTTTTTTTAAATGTAAATATTCATTATATATCATATAAAATAATATTAATACACAATAATAACAATGTGAATATATCTTACAAATACATACAATTTTCTTTCTTTTTTTTCTTGTTGATGCATATCCTGGACTTAGGAATGAGAGCTAAGAATTGGGAAGGATTGCCAGTTTGTTTTGTCTTTTTGTTCATCCTTGTTACTGTCACAATCAGCAGTGAAAAAAATCCAAACTGAGCAAAAAAGACAGAGGGAAGGATTCAGAGAGAAAATAGGAGGGAGGGAATTAAGTGAGCTCAAGTCTCCAATAAAAAAAAAGCATGACATGGTTTTCTTGGCCGATTCAGCTTGTTGAGTTGTTTGTTTCTTCCTTCTCTTTAAGCAACTGGGCGTTGTGTTTGGTGCTCTGCCATTTTTCAGGTGAAACAGTGGCTTTTTCAAGATTCATTAATCAGAAGGCTCTTTCTTTCCCTCAAGGCCAAATCAATTCAATAAAAGAACAGAGAGTGGAAAACGATAGGCGGATATTGTGAGTGCTTGTAAAGATAAGTTGGCATCATGTTAAAGGTCCAAAGTCACTTCACTAGCTAGAGTTCAGTTGTACTATAGTGTGTTAATTGCAATATCACTAGTTACTGAATTCAGAAAATATAAAAACAGCCATTTGTCTCTTTCACTGTTTGTGCATTTGCTTGAACACACAAAGCTGTGTTGCGTAGGTGGATAATGCAAGTTTGCATGCAGTGATGTCTCTGAAAATCTGCTGGATTTTTTCAACAATGTTATTGTCTGCCAGGTGAATGTGATTGCTGCTTACAAAATAAAAGCATGTTGTCATTAGCAAGCACCGCTCTTAAAAAGGGCAAAAAAGCCTTTCCTCCCCAAAAAAGCCATTTACCCGCACTAAGAATAATAGGCACCTGGCAGTTGGTGGTTTCAGAGCGACAGTCATTTGGGACAAAGTGTGCTGCATCAGAGACACAGACACGTTAACACCCCGCTGGACAGCAGATGATGTTAATGTCACTCACTGACAGCCTCATGGGAATGGCACATAATATGTTGCAGCTTTTTTTGTTCACAGCACATGGGATGGCATAACCCAATGAAGCGGGATTTCACTTATGCAAACCCACGGCTGGCTAAAACACCAGAGACAGGGGGAATATACGAGATGGGAAGAGTTTTTGTAAGTGGGAAGGGAAATTATGTTTGAGGGTGGAAATAAGAAGATCAGAAGATTTTATTTTATTTATTTATTAACTAAACATGTTTTCAAGGATTTGCCTGATTCTTTGCAAATCATGCCTCTCATCTGTAAAAAGAGGAATCGTAAGATCTTGATAGTCTCTCTCTTGCAGTAAAAAGTCAGCCCATTTTAATTGCCTCCTTAAATTATTTTAAGTCATAGTGGTGCCAAAGTTACAACCTGCGGTGATAAGTACATTGTAGCGTTTTGACCTCATTTAATGCAACTACTTATGAATAAACTAAATGTGTTACTCTTTTAATTGAGTAGAAGTGTCTGAGATGACTATGGCAAGTTAAAGGTGAAGATGGAAGATGCATCTTTGTATTGATCTCGTTTTTGGAGGGAAGATTTTTCTCTCTCTCTCACACACCTTTATGTTTATTTGAATTATTGAAGCCTTGCCTTATAAATGCCTTGTTAGTTAATCACACAGAGTAGGTTCATGCATCAAGGAAGCACAGGGGCAGCAATCCCAGAGCTTTCAGACATAATGAATCATTTGTAAGTCTCTTGAAGCCCATCGGAAGAAATGTCAGCAGTTTTAATATTAATTTCAATGCCAATACGGCCAATGTAAACAACGTTGTAATTACAGAAGACTACATTTCCCATGACCACCCCTCATTCTTGTAGCTTTTCTTTGCACTTTCACCTCTCTTCCCTCGTTCACGCCGCTCAGTCTCTCGGCTTAATTAACCATTGATCAGCATGCTCATAAATTAGGCCTCCAGAGAAAGGCTTTCTAAGCCTCCTACTTCATCCATTCTTCGCTGTAATTCAATAGACAAGGCTCGAACTGCTGCTTTTAACCACAGATGTGTCATTTTTAATGGACCGAGGGATATTTTTCACTTCCTTAACCTTTTCTTATCGTCTTTTTAAAGCCTTGTTTGTTATTTGTAGATGCGGTTTCCTACGGGGCCATAAAAGGTTAATCAGCAATGTTTTCATTCATTTCTTCCGCTGGGATGGGGGTTGGGTTTTGAGCTTCAGTCTAATTAGGGTAGACTGGTATCCCCCTCACCTAAACTAACTCGCATCCCGCTTAACTATTAGCATATTCTTCACACATACATGCTGTGTCAGAACCTAATGAGCCAAGGCGGTTGCTAAATGGATCAGGACCAGGAACATGTGTCTATGGGGGCAATCAGCAGACATGATTTAGTGGGACGAGGCCTCCCTGAGCCGCCGAACTCCATGTTTAAAGCACCGATCTCCTCGGAGGGGACTACAGCCCTGTGAAGCACATTAGCATGTCCATTTCACCATTTCTTTAATAAGCTAAATGCATCACAGATGTATGGAGGAGTTATTTTGTTCAGTTCAAGAGGGGGATCTTTTAATGGCGGTCCCTTGTCATGGTTCGATGAGGAAAATATAATGAGTCAGGCATCCAGATCATTTGTATCACCTTGCTGTAGTGCACATGCTGGGATTTATATTTCCATTTGTTCCTCTCTTTTCTCCTGCAGAAGGATGTTATCTGGTGTACAGATGAGGGTTGATCAATAGAAGAGTATTGAGTTGCCTCACTCATTGATAATTCCTCCGAGCAATTGTTTAGTCCTTGAGTGTGTAACGCCACGCTTCAGTTATAGAGTAGTGATATTCCTTTAAACAATGAATAGACTTGTTTTTTGCTGCATTACTGATTATACATAATGTTTTTTGTATTTTTTATTTAAAAAAAAAATATATAAAGTGTGCGGTTTGATAACGGTTCTGATTTAGCCTCAGGACCCAAATATTACATTGGTCATCAACCAGCAATCCAAAATTACACAAAACAAAATAGTTTGACATTCCAAAATGTATAACAAACTACTGAAATCCATTAATTAGTTTCATAATGTCACTTGTATTTATTTTATTTTTTTTATCCAATAATTATTAATAACTCCCCAACAAAACACATTGTGGCTGTCACAAACACAAATCATGTAATAAGTTTACATATGTTTATTGTTATCTTTAGTAGACCGGATCATTTAAAGATACACTGCCATTCAAGTCTGGGATCATTAAAATGTACTTTAATTTAGAAATGTAAAAATAAGTGCATTAAATTCATCAAAAGTTACTATAAAGGCTTGTTACAAAAAAAAATTTCAAATAAATGCTTTTCTTTTGGACATTTTATTCATCGAAGTGTCCTGGAAAAAATATATATTTTGCAATTTCTACAAAAATATAGCAGCACAACAGCTGATAGTACGCTCTTAAAAATGCTGGGTTAAATACACTCAAAAAAATATTTAACCCCAAAAGTTAAAACTTATTTAATTCAATTAGATGTCAATTTTCCATCCAATGTAATCACATAAATCCAACGCAAAAGTTAATATTTATTTAAGCTTCACCTTTTCATGTTCAGTTAACGTAAATGAATTAAATACATTTTATGAAAACTGATGAACTGTGATTTAAGCTTGTACAATACATAAACTTTACTCATTTTCAATAACTTATTGTTACTTGCTTTATATAAGCACCTTACATTTTCTTAATTCTATTGAATAAATGGACAAAACATGTTACATTTTCAAACCTTTATTGTTGTAATTTAAAGTGACGTGACATTCAGCCAAGTATGGTGACCCATACTCAGAATTTGCACTCTGCATTTAACCCATCCGAAGTGCACACACACAGAGCAGTGAACACACACACACTGTGAACACACACACACACACACACACACACACACACACACACACACACACACACACACACACACACACACACTGTGAACACACATTCGGAGCAGTGGGCAGCCATTTATGCTGTGGCGCCCGGGGAGCAGTTGGGGGTTCGATGCCTTGCTCAAGGGCACCTAAGTCGTGGTATTGAAGGTGGAGAGAGCACTGTACATGCCCTCCCCCCACCCACAATTCCTGCAGGCCCGGGACTCGAACTCACAGCTTTTCGATTGCCAGTTCGACTCTAACCATTGGGCCACAACTTCCCTATTTTTATAATTTTAGCTAACTTGGCAGGTCCTCAACCCAACCACAAGCTCCACACTTCACCACAACGGTAATTCGCACAAAATACACCAATATAAAGTCTTTTAAAATGCCCATATAATAGAGCATTAGACATGAAAAAGTCTCCTTATTATCAAATTTTACTAAAAACTGCATAAAATAACACTTTATTTCAACATTTTCTCTCCCCATATCCAGTCCTGTGCAAAGCATGATGGGAAGTGTAAAACTTATTTTGAGGTACTTGATTGAAACATGTTCTTTCAAAATGAAAACTTTATGTTAAACCAATGAGTCACAGTTTTAAGTCAGTTTAACATGACACAATCATGTTGAACTGAAAAATAGCCAAAATGGCATTAATTCAACATGAATTGTTCAGGTAAAGTGAACAAATGTGAAAAATCATTTTTTTGAGTGTACGATTGGTTTGTTTTCAACCAATGGTTGGGTTAAATGTGTAACCCAACCTTCTGGGTAGTAACCAAACTGCTGGGCCAAAACAACCCGATCGCTGGGTTTGTCCATATTTTACCCAGTGCTGGGTTGTATTTAACAAGTGTGTGTAATAACAAGATGAGTTTCTTGAGCAAATCATTTAAATGATTCATGATTAATTCAAATGATTATTAAAAGATAACAATGGAGACTGGCTGCTAAAAATTCAGTTTGGCCATCACAGGAATAAATTACATTTTAAATTCAGCCTTGGTGATCATAAAATACTTCTTTCAAAAAACAAAATCTTACCTCAAACTTTTAAATGGTAGTGTACTTTATGTAAAGCATTTTATTTTTAAAGTATTGTTTATTTTGTTACTGTTACTGTAGCTTAAAAAAGCATTGCATTCAAGTTGTATGTCTTGAATGCAATGAATGTCAATTTATTGTACATGGGTTTCCCAAATGCACATACTGTATAAATGATTTTATATCTGTAAGTGTGGATGGTTATGCGATTAGCTACATTTAATTATTTGCATTCGTCATTGTTTTGTTATTCCTTCTGTCCTTGACCCCATCTGAACAGACCAGTTGAGAACCTCTGCTGTCGCATATGGATATTTTGTCTGCACAGTGGTTGGGTTCTGGCAGGTACAATGAAAAGCAAATCAACACCATACACTGTGTGTACATGCACATTTCCACCTATTTGATTGATGGCAGGGGGAAAGAAGCTAAATGAAACCTGTCAAATGAACTTAGCATCACAGTTTTAGTTGTTCAGTCTCTCACTTTCCTAGAGTCACAGAGTGGTGACCTCATGATGTTATTGTACACCGTGTAACCAGACGCAGCGAAATAAAGTGGCAGGCCATAAAAGCTATATTTTCCATGAAAATCATAGTTTTGTCCAAACCAGCCATGGCTGCATCAAGCGACAGAACACTTTGTTTGTTATTTGGATTCTATTTTTACGGAGTGGCACTAGATAGCTCCGCCCACTCTGAAATCCCATTGGATGAAATCCCTCTCTACTGCATATTAAACACCAGTGATTATATTGCATCGTGCAGCACATTTGCTTCCAGTAAAGACAGACAAATGACTTGTTCCTGGAACTTGTCACTTCGCATCTGGTTAGGACATGGTGTAACAATCCACCTTAGATGCTGTGAATGAGGTTGTCAGGATGTTGAGGATTGCTTTAATAAGTCTATTTCTGCTTCTCTGTCTGTCACTTCACCTGATTCTCATTTTCTCTATCTTCCTCATCCCCTCTCTCTTCATCTCTCTCCCTTCAGAAGCTTGTGTTAACTGCCTGGAGAGTTACCCGTGTCTCTGGGGAGCACTGTTCACGCTTTCATTCTTGTTTACTGCCGAGGCTACGGCAGGGCCACTCTCCCTCCATTACTAGATTGCTGACTGCCATCGAAAAGGCCAAAAGGTTGAGATCTTTCGCACAGATCTGCAGAGATATTACTGCAAGCATTTCGTGCTATGGCTGGCGTGCATCTGACCACCATTCTGAGTTGAATTGGGAATGCCTTTTAATTCCTGAATTTGTATTGATGTGTAATTGCAATTCAAGCTTTAATGCAAGGAAGTAGATTTAAAATGAACTGGAATCATTTAAACTAGCTCTAGGAAAGCAAAGATCATCAAGGTCAAACCCTGAATGTTGGCTTGCCAAAAATTGGTTGACATGCTTCACAAAGAGAGAGAATGATGGACAAGCTGCAGCTCTTTATTAAAACAGACGTATCAGCTCCTGAGAAGCATTCATGGTGTTACTGTAGTCCTGTTTGGCAGTGGGAGGCCTGTTTTTTTGAGGATCAGGTATAAGGTGACTATGAACATATGGCAGACAGGCTGTTAGTCAAAGGACAATGCTAAAGTTGTAGACCGTCTGCACCAAGGAGGCTTAATGGGAACCAACCCAACACTGCCACCTACAACATAAAAGTACGACGGGATTGGAAATTTGAAGCTGTACTCATCTCTCGAGAGCTTAACCTTACTAGACAGCACATTCTGTCTTTATTTCTTCACAAGCAACAGTCATTGTAATGATGTATGAATGGGATGTTGTATTGTACTGCAGGGCTTTGGACAGTGAAGTTTCATTTGCTCACATGAATCTATATTACAGACCGCCAACCTGGGACAGGATTATAGCACATTGCTGTCAAATGAAAAACACACTGGAATAAGATTCAGTGTGATTGTGCAAAATAATATTTTTTTAAAGGTAAAGTGGATTGCTGTAAAAGACTGCAATCCTGATGATAGTATTGAGGAGGAGAAAGTGCTATTTCACTGTTGTATCAAATCATCAAGCAAGGACAAATGCCATTTTTGTAAAGCTTTGTCGAGTCAATATGCAATCAAAAGATACGGTATGTACTGTCTTATCACACAATTCTAGTCTTATTGTGAAAGATTCATAGTTGCATGTTACTACAAAGGGAGAAAAATATTTGTCTATGTAGAATTTCAACAAAATGTAATACTTTATTTTTCCACCGACATCACTTACATTAACCGACAGCCAAGCAGTTATTTGCTTTAGCAAACTTACAATCAGATATGGGTTCGTTCTGGGATGAAATTTAAATTGATTCTTTGGGGATAAAATCAAGGTCAGTGCTACCTCGTCTTTTTCCTTTTAAACCCATTTTCACTCATAAATATGATACATTGCAGAAGTAAAATGGGTTGTGCTGTTTAATGTACAATTTTTGGAAGGTGTAGTGCATACATTTCTTTTTAAAAAAACTTTTCTGAACACATGAAACAAATCATAATTTAGTTTTTTATATTATTTATATATAATTAATTTCAAATTACAATTCCGTTAATACTATTAAATAAAGTTGTGTCATTCAGCTCAGAGTGTGGCTGGCCAGAGGGATTGTGGGTAAAGGAGTGCTCCCGGGCGGGCAACTCATCTGTCATCCAGTGCATGGCAGTGATGGAGCGAGTGTGTGTTGCCTTATAATCGCACGGGGTGCATATCCCATTATACTCAACATCAGCACACCCTACACAGAATAAACAGCCCGGCACTTTGATGAAGAAAAACGACAGGCACCCCTGGAGTGAGAGCTTTAGAAAATGAATGAAAAGAGGGTGGAAAGGAAAAAACTAAAGTGCTCCGCTCCAAGGGTTTTCATTGTAAGTTGCTTTGGTACACAAGCGCTTTCTAGGAATATAAATGTAAATGTTAACATAATCTTCTAGACAAAAGTACCTGTACACACACAATGCATGCTAAATGTAGTTTGTGGCAGCAGATAAACGCCCACACACACACACATGCAAGCTTTATGCAATTGGACATTAGCACAAATTTGCTCTTGGAAAACACTTTACACATGCTTCACAAAGCCCGATCTGCACACACACACCCTCGAGGACGTTTTAAATATCTATGCGGTTGACTGTGCCATAATTGTTCAGTGATACAGGTGTTATTCGCATTGCCATGCAAGCTAGGGCATCTCATAGAAAATGAGCAGTTTGACAAGAGCATGATGATTCGCCTGCGGTTGATTGGCACTAATTATCCACGTCTCTTATTTATTAATTTATTTAAATTTTTTGTCACGCTACTCGGGCGAAATGCACCTGCCAATCAAATCAAAATAACACCATTAAGGCATTTTCAGTTGAAGCATGTAGGTCAAGTAGACCATGTGCTATAAGAGCATTTTAATTTAAAGAAACACTCACAATCAGTACCTGGCTCCATCGAACACATGTTGTGTGGAAATAAGGCAAATGGGAACAGTGGCTTTTGGAAACTATTTTTGGTTACACATGCAGACACAATATACATATTTAGTACCTTTTTAAAGGGTCCTGCTGAGATTGCTTTCAACTTAGCAGTCAAATGCAATCATCAAATCAAAGATCTGTCTTGTAAGTGGGCAGATTTGCTTGTGTGATCATCAGGGCAAGGCGACTGTATTGCATAGAGAAAGTCGACTGCTACTGTTTGTGGTGGTACAGTTTGTGTAAATATGGAATGAAAGTTTGCCATCATAATGTCAGATTTCATCGCAGTTTGCTAATGACTTATATTTTAAATTCACACAGCAGAGTCTGTGCTCAAATGGATGTCTGCCCCCATGACACTGGGGTTAAAGCAGGGGTCTCAATCTATCAGCTCACTGACCACGTTTGCCCCACAAGATTTCAATTCATTAGTTTAAATCTGATAGAATAGAAAAAGAATAGAGCAAGTTATTGTTAGAGGCCTTTTTTGCTTTTGTTAAAGGGGGGGGTGAAATGCTATTTCATGCATACTGAGTTTTTTACACTGTTAAAGAGTTGGATTCCCATGCTAAACATGGACAAAGTTTCAAAAATTAAGTTGTACGTTTGAAGGAGTATTTCTGTTCCAAAAAAACCTCTTCCGGTTTGTCACAAGTTTTGGAAAGTTTTTTTCGAGTATGGCTCTGTGTGATGTTAGATGGAGCGGAATTTCCTTATATGGGTCCTAAGGCACTTCTGCCGGAAGAGCGCGTGCTCCCGTATAGCAGAGCACTGAGAGCACAACAGACGTTCACTGATCAGAGCGAGAGCGTCGCGAAATGTCACAAAAGGAGTGTGTTTTTGGTTGCCAGGGCAAGACAACCCTGCACAGATTACCAAAAGAGAAACAGCATTAAGGGACCAGTGGATGGAGTTTATTTTTACAGAGCATCAACGGAGTTGTGCAAGTGTTTGTGTTTGTTCCCTGCATTTCGTAGATGCTTGTTTTACAAACAAGGCCCAGTTTGACGCCGGATTTGCCCATCGTTTATTTCTTAAGGATAATGCAGTCCCAACGAAAAAGGGTCACGATCGTGTGTTGGAACCGCAGGCGGTGAGTAAAACTGCTTCAAATATCTCTGTGTTGTTAACTTAGCTATCAGCGTGTAAGCACATCAAGTAAACAACATGCGATGTTGGCATCAAACTGCACTTTCCACATGTACACCTTAAAAAAAAAAAAAGACGACATAAAGTGGAACTTAGTCATTTTCCAAAACCGCTAAGCAAATATATACAGTTTCAGTACATACCACATAGAGACATTGTTGCTGATGATGCTCTTGTTAAATTTCAGCCTCTGGATCTGATTCTGGATCATAAATAAACTGCTGAATCTGACTGTTAGCCATGGTTTGTTTTGGATGATGTTTTTTTTCCTCACGGTAATGTCACAACTTAATGTCACAACCTACTGGCGCTCGTGATTCTTTAGCTATGTGGGACACTGCCTTGCGCGGTGGTGCCCCCACCCCATGGGCAGACTCACTGATAGCACCTTACATGGTATATTAATAATGCCCTATTCCCCTAAACATGTGTAATTGCTGATGTACTGTATGCTTATGACAGAATCGACAAATGCACTTCCACTTACAATTTACTTACAAGCTATTTAATTATATTTATTTTTCATTACAATTTATTCACTTTAAGAATAAATTACTGCTCATATACAGCATTCGCGTTGAACAAGAGTGAATGATTTGTCCAGGGGTTTTTTTTCTCTCTCATGTTTTTGTAATGTCTGGGAAGCCAGAATGCGCATGCATCAACAGAAACGGTTTGTTTGTTTTTTTCAGTGAACCGTGCAATCCCTATTACCCCAATAATCAATCAATTACAGGCCTAAAACAATCATGCCCGAGCAGACGGATATTAGTACACTTCATCACATCGGCACCCGCGCCTAAATCAGTTGTATGGTCTGGTTTTCAGTCTAAAACAGTTGCGTCAAGTATAAATGTCTCGTCTGTGTCGGGAGGTGCGCGCGCAGTCAGCGTAGGCTCGCACCTTTTTTTCTCTGATTTTTAAAAAATCTTCGCGATCGACTTAAAATGCTTCCAAAATCAACTTGTCGACCGCGATCGACGGGTTGGTGACTCCAGATATAGATGAGCGACCAACTTTTTTTGAGCAAGCATTGATTATGCGTGACACAGTCTCAATATGTGGGACGCATGAATTGGGCTTCAAACGCTGTGCGTGCACGCGCTACGCGGGACGGGTGGTCACCCTAGATATAATACAAAAAGATTTTCATTCCATTCATTCATTATACTGTATATGATACACTTTTTTATAAAAGTGTACTGTAACATTAACTATAGTGAACTGATAAACTGTAATAAATACTGTAGTATACTTTAGTTTTTACTACAGTAAACTGTAGTGTATTGAAGTATAATACAAAATATAAACTTAATACAGTATTTGGTAAATTGATTTGTTTATATTACTATAGTTGTTATATTACTACAGCAACTATAGAATTACCACAACAAATTAATTCAAGTACTTTACTATAGTATGGTTCAAAAACACTATAGTATTTGCTATAAATTACAATAGTATTTTTTCATGTGGGTTGTTTACAAGTGGAAAAATTGCAAACGCGGGCATCTTGGTACTCTTGTGGATGAGTGTAGAGGACTAATGTGAAAGACCAGAAATCAGTCATTTATCTTTGCGCAAAAAAAGGATTCTTGTTGCTTTATAAAATTATGGTTAAACTGCTTATGTCACATGGACTATTTTAACAATGGGTTTCTGGGCATTGAACGTGCCAGTTGTGTTGCTGTCTATACAGGGTCAGAAAGCTCTCGGATTTTACCAAGAATATCTTAATTTGCCTTACGAAGATGAATAAACGTCTTATGGGTTTCTAACAACATGAGCGTAATTAATTATAGAATTTTCACTTTTGGATTAAAATAGTTGTTTATTCATTATGATCACTTGATGAACAGAAAGTCTTTCACTTTTAATCAATTCAGCACATACAGTATTTGCTAAATAAGAGTATTCATTATATTGATAAATTAATAATTTTTTTTTTAGGCCTGCAACCATGAAACAATGTTAATTTGTCCCAAATTGCTCTCTTATTCACACATTCAGCATTCCCTACTTATCGAATGCCAATATACAGTGAATACAAAGCAAATTTTTGTCCACACTGGATCTCAAATGTCATTAGGTCTGTAAATGGGTGATAGATAGACCTCCACCTGGCAATTGGCTCCCAGGTAATGCGTGCGCGCGTGACCCTTGTTAAAAGCTCTTAAGAGTTTCCCGGTATTTAATTTGATGTTTATCTTTGTCCTCTCTCACTATATTGATATATCAGTCAAGCAGCAGTGTCTTCGAGTTCAGTATCCTGGCGTTTAGAAACTGTTGCCGCATAATAGAATTGACACAAAATAGCAATTCACTTCACTGATCAATTGTTGGATTACACTAAAGTAAATGCCACCCCCTGAGGTTGTTTTAGTTTTTCCAAGAGCTATTCAGTATTGGAACTGGCTAATAGCTTGAACATATCAGGCCTCCATGGAGAGGCCCACCAATAAATGAATCACGCACACTAAATTAGCATCAAAATTCTCCTACTCACTGCGATAAACTGTTTAAATTTCATCACTCTAAATACGCCAAAGGCTTCATGTTATTTGTGTCTAATTTTTTAAAAATTACATTGGTCAAATGTGATTTAAGGAAGCCGGTTTCTCAGGGTGCTAGAGCGGATTGCATATGAATTTAAATTGGGTTGGCGCATAGAGGATTGGTTTCAGCTATTAGAGAATGGAAGTAAATGTGGAGGTGGAATGGGAAAGGATTATGCCCCCTTACCATGACCTACGGAGAGAGAGAGAGAGAACGAGGGATTGAAACGGGGGTAAAGGAATGTGCAGAAAGCAAATATAACATGGTTGAAGTGAAGGGAGAAAGAGAGGAAGATATGAAGCTGAAGGTAACAAGTGGGGTGTTGTGCGGTAATGAAAAAGATGGTTTGTTGAAAGAGAGAACAGTATAAAAGGATGATTTCAAGCAAGAACCTGCAAATGAAAGACAGAAAGAGAAAGAGATTATAAAACAACAAAAAGGATTATGGCGAAATGAAGAGTAGAAGGAGAGGAAATGGAGAGAGAGAGAGAGAAAAGACAGCGGACTGATCCAATCTGAGGTAATCGGGTCTGTGGCACGGGGGTTATTCGTGAGCGATCGAGGGAAATCAGACGAGAGAAGTTTGAATCGCCATCGATTACTACGTGAAGTGCCCCTCCCTTACAAATCCATTTTATATGGTTACCTCTGGTTTATAGCCTCCTCAGATTTGACCTTGGCCACAAGAGAAAGCCTAAAGCCATGACGATAAATCTTATATAGAAAAAGTATAAAGACTGTCCAGTACTGAGTCTTAAAAATGCCCATTTTGTCATCTGGAATGTTATTTTAAGGTTTGGAGGTCGGTCTTTGGTTAATGCAGGTTTTGTGTGGAGCAGTGCTTTGAAGTCTATTTTCATGCTGTAAGACTTTCACACAATAAGGTACAACAAAATCGCTCCGTATAAGGGAATCTGTTTTGCTGAATCCGAACGAGTAATAGCGCGTGCGATTATTCGCTGTGTTTGAGTACATTGTACAAAATCTGTTGTTAATATGTATCATTTCTCTCCGGCTCTCATAGCTGTCAGGCACCTCATAAGGCACAGCTCGTCTTGTAGCAATACGCCTAATTTTTATGGAATGATATGAATTTGAACAGTCCTGCATGACATGAATGGTAATAACAGTTTGATGGGTAGGGCTTCATCATGATATGAACCTCCACGCCTGCTTATTTTGAAACTGGTGTCTGGGTCTAAGGGCTCTTTTGGTCTGTCGTTACCTGACTGAGGCTTTGGCTTAGAATTGGGCAAGTGAGAGAGAAGCTAAGGCCAGAACCCTTAAATTCTGGAAATGTGATGAACTTTGATTATTATTTCAGTTGTGCAGCTTTAATTTAATTTAATGACCATTTAAGACATTTTGTGCTGACATCGGCTATGCAAGACTCTCCAAAAGTATTAGACCCAAAAAATTATTAGGCCACTTCAGCCATGTTTTATTTTGTTTGTGTTCTGTTCTCTTCTGTTTAAAAATATAATAATAATATCCAAAGAAGAATTCAGAATAAGGTTCCATTAGTTAATGTTAGCTAACTACTTTAGTTAACAAGAACAATCCTTCTACAGCATTTATTAATCTTGGTTAATGTTAATTTCAACATTTACTAATGCATTATTCAAATCAAAAGTCGTGCTTGTTATCATTAGTTTATGCACTGTGAATTAGCATGAACTAACAATGAATAACTGTATTTTCATTAACTAGCATTAACGAAGATTAATAAGTACAGTAATAAATGTATAGTTCGTTGTTTATGTTAATTAACATTAATTGGAACCGTGAATGTTACCAAGAATTTCTTTGCATTTGACAACAAAATATCTAACTAATTAGCATACACACTAAATTAGATTTCTTAATTTTTTGTAATTTCTTTTTAAATAACAGCATTTATTCATGGGTCAAAGACGTTAATAATAATAATAATAATGCATTTTATTTCATGGCGCCTTTCAGAACACCCAAGGTCACCTTACAAGCAATATACAGGTCACTGCATAAGACAAAACAAACAAGAAACAAACAGCATATACATATAAAGTGGATTTAAGTCTTAATAAAAAAATATATAAAAAAGCCTGTATAAAAAGATATGTCTTAAGACGCTTTGTAAAAGTCAACAAGCAATCGCTATTGCGAACATCGAGGGGAAGGGAGTTCCATAGGCGGGGGGCAACATGACTAAAAGATCTGGCACCCATAGTAGTAAGTCGAATCCGAGGTACCACAAGAGAAATTGAAGATGAAGATCTAAGTGCACGTGAAGGAGTATAAACCTGGAGAAGTTGAGTAAGGTATTGTGGTGCAAGATTATGAAGTGCCTTATAAGTGAGTAGCAAGATTTTGAATTCAACTCTATATTTTACTGGAAGCCAGTGCAATTGCTGGAGAACCGGAGAAATGTGATCAGTATAAGGTGTTCTAGAGAGAACACGAGCTGCAGAATTCTGAACCAATTGAAGTTTATGTAGCAATTTGGAGGGAATACCTGTGAGAAGAGCATTGCAGTAGTCTATACGTGAGGTGACTAGTGCGTGAATGAGAACTGCAGTATTATTATTTGAAAGAAATGGACGTAGACGATTAATATTGCGCAAATGGAAGTATGCAATCCGTGTGATATTATTAATCTGAGCTTTAAAAGATAGTGTGCTATCCATGATGACACCCAAACTTTTAACCTGAGAGGAAGGACAGATTGCAGTATTATCAATGTGTAAAGAGAAACAATTAGATTTAGACACAACAGATCTAGTGCTAACAAGCAGAGCCTCCGTTTTATTGCCATTTAATTTCAAGAAGTTTGCTGAAAGCCAGTCTTTAATTTCAGCTAAACACCTTGACAAAGATGGCGGAGGAAAAGAACCGGTAGGTTTGGCAGACAGGTAAAGTTGGGTGTCATCCGCATAACAGTGAAAATTAATACCATATTTCCTTAAAATATTACCAAGAGGGAGCATATATATAATGAAGAGAAGCGGGCCCAAAACAGAACCTTGGGGAACACCAGTGGTGACTGTAGATATTCTTGAACTAAAACCTTTTAGTTGAATACGCTGACTGCGTCCAGATAGATATGAACTAAACCATGACAGAGCAGTGCCAGTAATACCAATGGAGACTAATCTGTCAAGAAGTACGTTATGTGAGACAGTATCAAAGGCAGTTAAGGTGTCCGCATTAAGAAAAATTTACAAAAGTGATTTTGTGTCCATAGAAAGCACATTAAATGTAAGTAAAATGTCTACTTTTAAGGTTTTAAATACGTTTTTGGAGAATAAAATGTCAAAATTTGGTTGAAATAATGTTACATTGTCATTCAGTGTAACACAATATTTATGCAAAAATTCAAACAACATGTTTATTCTGACGCGTACATATTAAAATATCTAAATGAAAAAAGGAGCATACTAAATTTTACTGTGTTTTAAATTAGTAAAAAATTCTTACTGACAAATGGGCAAAACCTAGGATAGTGGCAAATGTTACAAATGTAAAATTACAACTCATTAGTATTTGGGGTGAAAGTAATTAGTCTTTTATTATGTCATAAATTGATTTTTGTTGTAAATATGCCTGACAAGATTGTTACACTGAATGATATTTTACTGGGTGTCTTCGGTAAATCAGGGGAAAATGTAAGTTATTTATTTTTTGCTCAGAAAAACGAAAAATAAAATTGCAAATAAATAAAACAGAAAACTTTTTGCATTTTTGGGGGGCAAAAACTACAACAGTTTAAAGCAGTATTACACTTTTTTTTATGCTTAAACACTTTTTCGTCTTTGACCCTCATATAAACAAAACTAAAAAAGCAAAATAAAATAATAAATGTTTCTTAAATTCCATTTAAAAATGTATTCAGATAGCATAGATGTGTATACACACACACACACACACACACACATATATATATATATATACATTTTAACTGTATTTAAGTGTGTACACATTAAGAATTTGGGGCCATTGTTGTTAAATATCTGTTTGTTTCACAAAAATAGTTTGGGTTTAGTGCCTGCAAATGTGACAGCCTAATCGTTGACAATCTATCATGATTGATCCTCCTTTCAAAGCTAACCAATTAATCTCTTCCTCATGAATTCGTCAATTATAGAGAGCACTTGAGCAGTCGACAAAGTCTCAGAGTCATGAAGCCTCTGGAGAAGACACGGACAGCTGCAATGCTGTCTTGAGCAATAGCTTCTAATTCATCCACAGAACATATCGGATTTGTGTTTGTTAATATTATTACACAAGAAATTATCATGACTTTTATGGTATTTGATTGAAATAACATTAAGTATATTGCTCTTTTGTTCCTGAGACAGTTATTATGATTACTTTATTAGACATATAAACTTTTACTGGCTTTTTGTGCATTGGGGGTATTTCAAGTGATGCAAGTAAAGCCATTAAATTAATAAGCTGTAATTCTTTATGAGGTTTTGATGAGACAATGTCACATATGGCGCCAGAGGAGATAAAAAAGACTCCTCCTCATTTTCTCAGTTCCCCTGTTTTTCATGTTCTCACTCCCTGCTGTGCACATTCTTTTGATCCATCCCTTCGTATTGTATTCAGAAGATTTTGCTATGTGGGAACAGCAGAGATTGCAGCACGGAGGTCACGACCTGCAGTTATCCACAGGTAGAGCAGAAGCCATGGGAACCAGGTCGATACAATCAGGACTCAATTAAATATGAAGCATAGCACTGTGTCGGGCTGAATACACACGCTATGCATTTAGTTCCTCTTGTAATGCAAGATAGGGGGCAAAACTAGCCTTGCCTTTCAGAAGTGATGTCAGCAGGTATTGGATGTTCAGATCCATGAGTCAATCACAGAATGAGATGATGATATTAAATAAGACACTATTTAAAAATCACTATTTTGGGATCAGATATGAATACTTTTATTCGGCAAGGATATATTAGGTTTTTCGAAAATGGCAGTAAAGATTATTACATTGTAACAAATCAGTTCTGTTCTTTTGTGCATTTTTAAACATCAAAGAATCCTGAAAAAAGTGCATAATTTAAACAAAAATAATAAAACTCTTTACAACATTGATAACTCTTCTGTACCACAGGAACAAGTTACATTATTATTATTATTAGATAAATGCAGCAAATCTTACTGACCCTAAACTTTTGAACTGTAGTGTAAGATATGGACAGTACAGAACATAATATGGTCTTTGAGAAGAAATAGTTAACCCTTTATGCGCTGGAGGTTTTTTCCTAAAACGTTAATTTCAAAAGGCTGTATCTTAAAAGTGATAAAAGATAGAGACTTTCTGTCAATTATAAAAATATTAAGTAATACTTTCACTCTCAGTATCACCGTCATCTTCTGAAGGCAGATATTCCCCTTCAGAATCAGGGGCCACGAATAGAAGTCCCAACACTTCATTGTGGGTTTATTGAAGCTTTATTGATGCCATTAGATAATAATAATAATAATAATAATAATAATAATAATCTAATGCCAATTCTCGCTGACGTTGACAATATTGCTCTGATAAAATGGCTCACTCTCACACTAGCTCTGCTTTTGTTTGCAATGATTCAGTGCGCTCTAGCTCGACAATTTTGTATAGGAGCATGACGTTTTTTTGAGTCAGAGATGAAGTATTACATGTCTGCCATCTGGTGCAGGGGAGGTCACATGAAATTTGACACCCTATTTGACAAAATTGGCCGTTTTATTCAGTCAAGTAAACTCGACCGTGGCGCCTATGGTTAATTTCTGAGATCTCTTGCTTCCGATTGCATACAATCTGAGACAGAATTTTTTTTATTTTGAGACTGATGAGATTCTCTTTCATTAGCATAAACAATAATCACCATTTTGTCTAATTGTTGTCTAAAAATAGTCACAATATTAAAGAGAGCTGAATTGTGATTCCTCCAATGCGTACTCAAGAAAACTACTTCCATGATTCTTGTCTTAAGCATGCATTACATCTCCATTTGGCCAATTTTTGTCTCGTTGCTGTTTATTTGTGATTTATAATCCCCCTGCCCTCCTTGTGAAAACCACTTCCATGACACATGCAAGTTCACTTGTTAAATAAAACATAATTTGATTAAATCTATTCCAATTTGCTGGTAACTACAGCCGCTTGACCCAGCAGTCATTTTCGTCCTCAGCGTGGGGTGCTATTTATTTCCTTTCATGAACATCTCTCTCGCCCCTGTTTTAAACGCCGCGTGATCAGAGCTCTTCCACTCTGTCCTGAAGGGTTTCTCAATGGTCTCTTCAAAGCGCTCTCGCTTCCTCCGAGTGTGGGGGGGTTAGGTTAAGATGACAGGTGGGGTGAAATGTTGAGAAGTGGGTATTTATCCTCTCTAGCGGTGATGATAATTATGACCAATTGACATCCTCCGTTCCTCTGGAAGCCATCCTCTCCAAACCCTCGCAGAGGTTGGTGCTTAAATCGTCTCATTGACAGGCTTCTTCCGAAAGAGGACAGGTTGAATTACATCAGCCGTTTACAGCCTTGTTATTTTAAAGTCTTCAGATGGGATGTAGTCTTTTTGCGCTTTATCCGAGATAGCCATAACGTTTCTTGACAAAGAGAGAGAATTTCAAGGTTCTTGCTGAATCTGAAGAGCAGAAACAGTTATTGTTTAAATGTGTGTTTAGAGACAGTATATAAGATAAAAAGAACACAAACACACACACACAGAGACACACACACAAACACACACACATACACACACACACACACACACAGAGACACACACACACACACACACACAGAGACACACACACACTATACAATCTCAAGAGCAGAAACAGTTATTGTTTAAATGTGTGTTTAGAGACAGTATATAAGGTAAAAAGAACACAAACACACACACACAGAGACACACACACAAACACACACACATACACACACACACACACACACAGAGACACACACACACACACACACACACACAGAGACACACACACACTATACAATCTCAAGAGCAGAAACAGTTATTGTTTAAATGTGTGTTTAGAGACAGTATATAAGGTAAAAAGAACACAAACACACACACACAGAGACACACACACAAACACACACACATACACACACACACACACACAGACACAAACACACACACACACACAGAGACACACACACATACACACACACACACACAGACACAAACACACACACACACAACACAATCTCTGGAGCAGAAACAGTTATTGCTTAAATGTGTGTTTAGAAACAGTATATAAGGTAAAAAGAACACGAACACACACACACAGAGACACACACACACACACAGACACACACACACACACACACACACACACACACACACAATACAATCTCAAGAGCAGAAACAGTTATTGTTTAAATGTGTGTTTAGAGACAGTATATAAGGTAAAAAGAACACGAACACACACAGACATACACACACACACACAATAAGACAGAAACAGAAATATTTAAATAAGAATGTTAATTGCAAATCAAGGTTCACTGCCTAATATAGTCCATATAATTTAAAGGGAAAGGTACTTGACCACAAGTAATTTTTTTTTCTGTGTTTTGTATCTCTCATCATATTTGTATTTCTCATTCATTACATGGATTCCTCCCTCGCTGGACACCTCCATCTCTCTCCATCATATATCTCTCTCCTTCCTCACGCGCTGATGATTTAGCCAGTGATTTTTCCTCAGTAATGCAATAGAGAACGTGGAGTGGTGATTATTCTGCCAGACTCAGCAGCTAGTGCTCAGAGGTGTGGTTTAAATCAAAATAGCCTGTTACTATGGAGGCATAACTCAAATCACTGCAGGACTCTTTTCATCAAGTCCTCATTTCATGCCTTATTTTCCTCAGTCTTTTTTTGTCTTTTGCTGTAGGCAAAGACTTATTCTGTGCTTGGTATCCAAATCTCAACTTTTTTTGAAAATCTGTTTCATATTCAATTAGGTTGGATTTTTTGATGTTTCATCCATTTCTCACTTCTGCGGTGCCATTTTATGGCTTTTCTAGGGTTGTCATGAAGTTTCAGTATTTGATACCAATAGCAGTGAAATTTCATGATGATACCAATACTGTATTTAAAAGCTAATATACTAAAGTGGTCAACTAATACGGAATATATTGGCAAATCCAATATTTGGCCAGACAATTTTTCTATTTAGCTGATGTGTCAGAAACAGGACTTTTATTTTGACAGTGCTGAAAAATATTGGTGTCTGAGTGCGCTAAGCTGCCACTCTTACTGTTTTAATTATGAAACTAATAAAAAGAACCATAATAATTATTATTACTCTTTTTGCTGTTAAATTAATGGTAAATATGCAGATAAATAATCACAACTGTTACTTATAAAAACAATGGCATGTAGCTATACAATGAATGGTTTTCTCTATGTCTTGTTAATATTGTTAGCAGTAGCATGTATTTTAGGCTGTGCAAGGCCTAATGCACAAATCTGATGTTTTAATATATTTGTACATTGATTTTAGCATTTCACTACCCTTATATATACCCTAAAGAAAAAAACAAATACAGGTATTGTACATTTTTTGGCATCTCTACTTTATTCTAATACCTTCTGTGTCCAGTACACTTTCTATTTTTTCCTCCACCTCTTCAAACAGTTTCTGCAGATTTTTTTCCCCCTTTTCTTCTCTTTACTGGGCAAAGGGGTCAGTGCCAGGAGAGCTGTGAGAAAAGGGATTAAAGAAAAAAAGAGAGAAACTACATACAAAGTAGGAAAAAGTAAATCATAGAAAGCATGGCGTTAAAAACAGGTGCGGAGAGCAAAAGAGATAAATTTGATGCAGCTATAACAGATGCTAACACATAAGCCTCTCTATATTGTTTACTGTTGGCTGATTTTACTGTGTCATCTTACAAACACTGTTTAAGTGATGAAATGGATCTTTCTTCACTTGGGCTACAACCTGTTTTCTCCACAGATTAGCTCACACCCCTTTTGTCCACCATCTGCTTGCATCTACCAAAAGGATGCTATATGTTCATATAAGATAAATGCTCATGTTGATTTATGGTAAACTGGTAGTTGTAAGTCTGATAAATAATGTGGCGGAAAGAGAAGCTTCTGGGACAAAAACCAACTGTGATGCTTCTCAAACAGTGGAATCAATCCAAAGTCAATTTACCTCATATTTATAAGTTGTTCACTGACTGTGTTATGGTCATGATCGGTTTCGGTTTCGTTTTTTGTGATTCCCTTTCTCCTGCCTTGTTGGTTTATATGGTTTTTGATTAATTTGCTCATTAGTCATTATAAGTTAACTCCTTCCACCAGTCTTCTTTCTGTACAGTATGTTGTTGGTTATTAGTTCATGTTAGATGTTGCATGTGGAATACAATGTTAAAGATGTTCGTTGTGGATTTTCCCGGTCTTCTTCGTCTTCCAGACTGTTTACACTTACTTTACGTATATTAAAACTCACAAAGTTGCGATTGTTGATATTTCCTATTCATGACTTTTCAAAGACAATTCAGTAAATTACTATGCAGTGCTCATATTTTCATAAGCTCTCCCAATCCAGTTTAACTAGACATTAAATGTGCTGAAATATTACTGTGGCTTTATAACTTAAATAAATCACTGCAATTCTTTAAGCACAAAACAGGCATCTTTTCTTTAAAAGTTAAAAAAAAAATCTCAATATTTGTATACCACAGTTGCTGCCCATGGACGAATGCAAGTAAATAAAAATGCATTTAAAAGTTATGTTTATGTACTTTTTTTTTTTTTTGCCATGTTAACTATATTTAGCAACACTTTTTTTGCTTGTTGGGTGCTTGTAACTTCATTTACATAATTTGTCTAGCATTTTGGCCATTAAAATGGCACGTACAATGTGTGCAATCTTCAGGATCAGTTACTTGTTAGTAAATTCTCTCCTAAGTGCTTAACTGATTGATTTACAGTCAAATATCCTGATCTTTGAAATGAGCAATGGGTCTGGTGATAGAGATTTGAATAAACAGGAAATTTGAATTTGCTTTGATTATTTTTGACACATAAAACCAATTATTTGGCATGAGCCCTTATACTTAAGTTTGACTTGCACTTTGGAAAGCCATAACTTGCGGCTCTGTGTTATTGTAAGTGTGCCCCTCGCAGCTCAGCTAAGCAGATGAGTCATAATTAGAATTAGGCCTAAATTGGCTTTCATTCCCCCTATACTCAGAGCCGCATGGTGCAAAACAAGCCCAAAATGTCACGACTCATGAATGTGAGAAAATTTACATAAATCTGCATAAATTTAAACATCATCACACTGTCACACATTCCCTTCCTGTGGCACTACAGTAAACATCACTGTGTGTTAATCTCAGTTCCACTGCGTGGGTTTTCCCAATGATGATGTGAGATCTGAAACTTATGTTTTAAATTTGTCTTTATGTTGTTTTATTTCCCTGGTAGTTCACTTATAATGTCAGTCATAGATATGTGCAACAAATTCAGTCATACTAAGATGGAGCAACAATCCTAACTCACAGTCTGAAAACATTGGCACCCAAAGCTTGCAAAGCTGGATTTATACTGTAATGGGCTCACAAAACAATCCATGCTGAAATGTGCTATTCAAATTGTTAATGTCAGGCTTGCTCATGTTGCTCATTTCTAATGTTAGATTTTTTCAAGGCCATGGGTTCTTGCAGGCTAGAAGCATCTAAAAGTTTTGCAAAATTTCAAACGTTTGCACCCTTATTGATAGTTCTGTCATGACAACTCTCAGAGAGTTTAGCTTGGTAATATAAATTGGTAATTTGAATGTGTTTGGTCTTTGCCTCTTCATTTTATCAAATGATCATAATCACATCTATTCATTTTATAATCTTGCTACTAGCATTTTATTTAGACTAAAACCCCATTAATTCAAGTGAGAAAGCGTTTTGTGTGTGTGTGTGTGTGTGTGTGTTTGTGTGTGTTTGTGGCTTTTGCACATCCTGCCTGCAATCGACGCATTTTGCAGCATTATGGTTAACGATTATTCGATTAATTAATTGTTAATTTAAAAGATAATTGATCATTGAAATAATCGATATTTTACATCCCTAACTGGGTGTACTACATTGTCCAGTATTGAATAGGACTTTTTGATGTGTTCAGTAAATGGATGTGATCAGGGGTTAATGTTTTATCTTTCTTTCATCTGAATATTAATCACAACAATCAGTTTTTTGCTGCCTGTTTCAACAAATTTTCAATATAAGTGTAATTGTTGAGTTCTGAGTTTTACAGTATGTTTATCTTGCTCTTTTCATTCATTTGGAAATCATCTGTGGTCTCCGCATAGCAGTATTTCTTTTGATTCAGCATGACATACATTATTATAAATCACACTGGCCATCCAGTTAGTGCTACGTTACAGAGCCGGGTCTCACTTGCAGAGATTGTAGATGCATCTTTGGCTCCAGGATTGCAACTGAAGGATAACATAGAAACTCTTAATGTAGTCTTAATGTAGCCCTTCCATTCTGTTTCCATTTTCCTTTTACTGAGGACCTTCTCAATAACTATTACCTGTCTTTCCGCTCCACTCTTCCTTTAATCTCAGCCCTCTTCAGCCGGGCTCCTAAAAAGCTCAGATGAGTTCTAGAGAGGTGGCTTCCTCCCATTCAACTCTGCAAGATGTGTGTGTGTGTGTGTGTGTCTCTAATACCCGTGTGCACAGGGGTGTTTCATCGACCATGGCTGCGGCTCAGGAGAAGCGTCTGACGGAATAATGTAGGGAGAGAGTTGAACGGAGGGGGGTGGGGGCATGAAAACCTAAAAATAGAACAGAGGGCCAGTCGCTCAGAAATGGTATCGTGTAAAGACGCATCTGCTGCTGCAGGTGAAAGAGTGATGGCAAGAGAGAGAAAGATCAGGACAAATAGTGAGAGGAAGGGTGAGTGAGTGCTGTCAGGACAGCTTTTGGTAACACTTTATAATAACTACACACTATTAATCATTAATTAAGCATTAGTAAACAGATAATTCACAATTTATAAAGCATTAATAGACAGTAATAATCCGTTTATAAATACAGATATAAATGCTTTATTCTTGATTTAAAAGCATATCTTATAATGTGTAATTTCATACTTTATTCATGATCAGTTTATCATTTCTCAATGAAATAAAGCATTATTTACAAACCAGTTATTTAGGAGTTGCCAGTGATTCATAAGATCACAAGAAATGTAGTAAATTCAGGTAGTTATAAAGCATTTAGTAGTGGTCAGTTAACTATTTATGTGAGCTCTTCTAAAGTGAGGACTAGTTATGCCTTGTAAAGCATTTATAAAGGATATTTAAAGGCTCAGTTATCTTCTAAACAAAAAACGGAAAGAAACAACACAAGTGATACAGAACATAGAAATATTAAAAGCCTTTAAATCTCATTTGTAAAAGCTTTACAAGGCATAAATAGTCCTCACTTAAAATGAGCTCACAAAAATAGTTAACTAACAACTGCATATGTTTTATAACTACCTGATATAACCCTGAATTACAGTAGAAATACATGTTAATAAACCATTTATTAACACTATAAGTAACTATTACTATATGTCTGAATAAAAAGATGTATGAATGCACATTTAAATAGTTTATTAATCATTTACGTACAATTTCTAAGTGATCTTATGAACCACTGACAACTCCTTAATAACTGGTGTGTAAATAATGCTATACTTAATTTAGAAATGATAAATTGATCATTAATAAAGTATGAAAAAACAATTATTAAATACATTATAGATATTCTTTTAATTCAGGTATAAAGCATTTATCTGTATTTATAAACTGCTTATAAATGTCTATTAATGATGAATTAACGGTTTCCTAATGCTTAACTAATGATTAATAGCATGCAGTTATTATAAAGTGTTACACAGCTTTTATATATGTATACTGTATATATATATATTTAGGGGTGTGACGGTTAGTATATAACCGTGAGACCGGCGGTTATAGTTGAACACCGTCATTAGAACTTTATAACCGCCAAAACCGTGTCACTAAAATATTTTTTACAAACATTTTTTATCAAAAATTATTTTCATTTTTTAGATAGGATCATCAGATGCGCAATATATCGGGAGACATGGTTTTTACCACTTAATGAAGTTTTGTAAATCGTCAGACATGATATTTACCACTTCATTAAATTTTGCTTCGTAGAAAACCTTTCTTAAAAATGAATTTCGTTTTGAACAAATTTTATCTTAATTTTAATAGATGTTTCATCAACCAATTGCATGTATTTTAATAAATAAAAAGCAAATATAGCAGACAATGATAACCGTGACATGGAAGCACCAGCGCGCCGCGTTCACTTGCACTGCACTGTGAACTAGAGCGCATCTCATTGTAAATGAAACTCAGCGTAGGCCTATGCCTCATACTCTAGCAATAAATATTTTTGCTGCATCCTTTCCAGGACAGACAATGGCTTTTTTTTTTTTTTTGCGGCTCGCATCAGCAAAGCATAGACCGCAAAACAATCAGCGGATGGCGGGCGGGTGCGGCTTTGAAATTTGCTCAAAAAACTTTGGCGCGGATGATGAGTTTTGTGACAGATCTCCTTAATAAACGTAGGTCTGAAATCTCTGCCCCTTTACCGATCAGAGCGCGCGCTGAAACGGAGTTAACCCGCTATCTCCAAGATCAACCAATTCACTCTACGGAAGATCCACTAGCATGGTGGCGAGACAATATGAAACAAAATGAAACACGCTATCCGCCTCCCCCCCGGACGGTTATGTTATGAACCGTCACATTTGACTCACGTCATAACCGTCATCACCAATTCTGAAACCGGCACACCCCTAATATATATATATTATAGGTTTATTTCAATTTAGCAATTTCAATCCCAAAACTCAGGCTATTGGTATTGTCGCTGTGTGGGGTAAGTTGGGATGCTCGTAGACTTATGCATGTTTAATTGCATTACAAAACCACATAGTTTACATTTCTGGGGAATCATCTTACATAGAGCTTACTTTTTATTTCTCTGCATATTAAGCTGGGATGGGAAAAAAACATTTAACATCAAGAAAATGACACACTTCAGCTTTAGGTTATAATGCCTGTTTGTGAAGATATATTAGTTCAGGTTTGACTGGTTCTTATTGCTCTTTTATTGCTCTTTTAAGCAGGTTTCTTGTCATGAGTTTAATACATGAACCTTTTTAAAAAAATATTTCATGTTCTTCAAAATGGTTTGAAAAAAGGTAGTACAGGGATACTCAACCCTCCCAATAATAATAATAATAATAATTATTATTATTATTATTTACTCAACCTCATGCTCATATTCTAAACATATTTTACTTTTTCCTTTGCAGAACATAATATAAAATATTTTGACAACAATGGCTACCAAAAACATTGGAATCCATTGACTTGCATTTGTATGGAGAACAAAAAGAAACACTTAAGACATTTCTTGAAATATCTTTATTTGCTTTTCAGCAGTTTTGGGACAACTTGAGTCATTTTTGGGTTGAGTATACCTGCGACATCCTCATAAAGAGATGTATTTTCAAGTGAAACAATATATTCTGAACAGCTGGGGGGTAAAAAATAAGAGGACTTGGTGACGCCAACCAGAAAAAAAAAGGCAGACTGAAATATTACATTTTCATTTGAGATTATGAAGACTTTTGCCCACTTTGTACACTCATGAATCATACAAAACAAGATGTGTATGTAAGCAAAATCATTTCATGTTGACTTTACACTGTAAAACCGAACAGTGAAATTAATCCAATGAAATTAGTCAATTGCACTCAAATAATAATTTAAATTCATTGGACTCAAGTTCTATAAACGAAACATGTTGTTGTAGTAAGGTGAACTTAAAATGATTGCGTTTTCTGGTTCCCAGCATGCTTTGCATCAGAAAACAAGGAAAATAAATGTAGAAATTAAGTGTTATTTTGTGTATTCTTACACAAGATTAATATAGAGGGACGTTAGTACTTAAATGTTGTGTTATATTAAAATTTACAAAGGTTTCTGATATGTTGGTTTTGTAGTGTTGTGGTAAAGAGTAGAGCCTGTGGTTAGGTTGAGGATAGACAACAAAAGACTACATTTAAATTTATTTTAAACATTATATGAGTTGAAAAATAGAAAAAGTTTTGAGTGAATTACTTCCTAATTGTAAGTTGAGAAATTGTGATATTTATACGATAACATTGAGATAATTTAAGGCAGGCAACTGGAAATGTAATTTATAATTGTATGTAAACTTAAAACATTTAAAAACATCACTTAAATGGTTTTGTGTAATCTGTAACAACATATTTTTTATTAGGGTTTACAGTTTACATCCCTACGTGTCTGTGAAGTGTGCGTTGTATTGATCGGTATGGAAGTAGTTTTGTTTTTGCTTTTTTTGGGGGGGGGGGGGGGGTTCTCTGGAGATGAGCTGGCAGGTATGCACACAGACTTTCCCATAAATCCTTCTTTTGCTCTGTCACATGCACATTGCTGTCCGCAGCCTGCTGCAGAGACAGTGACGGGTTTATTAAGAACACTTGAGTGATCAGAAGCAGCCTTTCACCCCCTCACACTCCCAGTACACTCCCTTACAATGAAGTATGCTTAAATGTGCTCCCTTGAGTATGCACTACACAGCGACAGCTGCTTCAAAGGTTCAAGGGTGCTCGCTGCGTCCCGGAGCTACTGTCAACCGGCTCAGATATTCAAAGAGTTAAAAATTCACTTCTTTCTTTTTTCTGTGGCCTGATGTTATTCTCTCCGCATCTTTTTGTTCCTACTTTTCCTTCGAGAAAATTATGTAGACTCAATTTCAGAGCACTATTGCGTTTGTGACCTTTAAACAAAGAAACAAAACAAAGAACGAAAGAGAAAAAAGGAATGCAGTTATTATTTATTCGTTTATTCAACATGTATAGAGCTCAACACAGAGCAGTGCATCATATAAAAAGATGAAATAGAATGTGTGGGTGAGTATGTTTTGTGTGTGTGTGTGTGTGTGTGTGTGTGTGTGTGTGCTTGTTTAAGAAAGGCAAAACTTTGTTTACAGAGTTTTTTTTACATATAGATATGCATTCTTCACCCATAGACCCACATCTACAAAGAGTACATATATACTGTATGGGTTCGAAAATCAATATACTGTATACAAATAAAATAAAAAGTGAAAAATAAAAGAAATTCTGTGATTCAGTCATTTAAACCTGGAAATAAACAGTTTTAGGATTGTGAAGAAATGACAGTAACACTAAGGTTTTATTTGTTAAATACATTAGTTAACATGAACCAACAAGGAATAATACTTCTACAAAATTTATGAATCTCAGCTAATATGAATCTCAGCATTTACTAGTGCATTTTTAAGATCAAGAGTTTTATGCAAGCATTAATTAATGCACTGTGAACTAACATGAATATAGACATTTATTAATAAAATTAACAAAGGTTAATAAATTGTTAAAATATTTGTAATGTATAAACTTATTTATAGTTCTTGTCAGTTAATGCATTAACTAATGTTAACAAGTGAGAATTTATTGTAAAGTGTAACTGAAGAATATTTTTTAAGAATATATATATATATTTTTAAAATAAATTATCATGTTTCTCCATGGATTATAGTATCATTGTTTTGCCAGTAATTAATTTTGTATAATGAGAGAAATGTTTTGAGGAATTGCACTCCCCATGGTTTTACAGGAATATCCCCTTTGATGTTGCTTTCTTATGTTATGACTTTAATGTCAAAAAGCAACTTTTTTATCGTGATTACGACTGCTGAAAATATTCTAAAAATATTTTTGCTTTAATGTGGTAATGCTGCCATGTTTTTCTTAAAGGGATGTCTTTGCAGACCCTGCATAGGGCCAACACTACTGAAATGTTCCCAGGTCCAGAAACGTAGCAAGGACAAAAACTGTAATTTTACAAAGATACATGAATACTTTTTGTGTGCAAAAAAAAACACAAAAACTTTATTTAACTTTATTTTTTTTTGCTCTTCATCCCGTCTGCTGTAGCGCTCTACCATTCTGGAAAGAGTATCACGACTAGGAGTGTTCAATATTGACAAAAAATAATATCTCAATAATTTCCAGGATATATTATCGATAGCGATAATTAGACAATATTTGTTAATAAGTGTGTTATTGTGCTGGTACCTTAAGGACTGCTTTGCACAGCTGACTCCTAAAGTTTGTGATATTCTTCATATTCTGTGTGGTGGTGAGTTCACGTTAATTCATAAATTTCTCCCGTAAAACAAGTAACAAGTGGCCGGTGAACTGGGTGAATAATAGAGTAGATTTTATAGTTACTTGAACTACAGTGTATGTGTATCTGATATGAATTAAACACATCTGCAAATTAAATTTGAATGGATTGTTATTGTTGCTTGCATAGACATATGTGTGTATTTTTCAAACTCTAAATGCATTGTTTTACTTGTGCGTATTTAAATGTCTGTAACCTAAAATATGCATTTTGTGGTTTAAGAACACTGCATAGTTGTGATAATGTAACAAGTGCAGTGCATGTTTCTCTCTGGTTCAAAGCGGGAAAGCACAGATTTGAATTTGACAGTTATGTGATGTCACTGAACATTCTAAATCCCATATGTGGGACTGTAGCGCTCAAAGGGTTAAATTTGTGGTCATCATTCTAAATGTATTTTAATAGGCTGAATCATGCAGAAGTCGTTATTTTTGTTTTCTTTGCACACAAAAAGTATTCTCGTAGCTTTGTAAAATTACGGTTGGTACGCTGATGTCACATGGACTATTTTGCTACGTTTCTGGGTCTGCAACATTGCTGCAAGGTCTGGGACCTCTCGGATTTCATCAAACAGATCTTAATTTGTGTTTCGAAAGATGAACAAAGGTCTTACAGGTTTGAGACGACATTTTTTATTCTAAAGTTGCAATAAAATGGCATGTTATGACATGTCATCATTTACTCACGTTGTCCCAAAACTGCTGGAAAGCAAACAAATATATTTTTTTAGAAATGAATGAATCACAAACATTCAAGATCAAGAAAAGTACATGTGTGGCTCTTTTGTACAGATGGTCAGATGTCCCTGCTTCTACTGAAGCACATGATGCTCTTTGGATCGTTCTCATGCTAGAGGTTTTACACAAACATGTGGAATCTGTGCAGCTTCAGTGCTGCTGCTTGAAAGCAAGCTGTTATCATTTGTACAAAAAAAAAAAAAAAATGTATTTAAGTACAAAAATGCAAAATCGAAGCACTTCACTAGTGGTGTCAGACATGAACCCCATTGTGTCCTCACACACAAGTAGATGAGCCTGTTCCTCTGTCATCTTTTATTAAAGACCACTCTTCTATTTCAAGCACAGCTGTGCTCTCTCTATTTGTGTGTTAGCGTACATTTTGAAAGCAGTGAACTCTGCATAGAAAGAATCACTTTCAAGCCTTCATTACATGCGCACACACACACACACACACACAGTACAGTAACACATCCCGGGGGTTTCCACACATGTTTGCACTCATGTATGACATCACACAAATCTCTGTGATAAAAGAGTTGTCTATTTCACATGTGTAATCCACTGCCAATAACTCCATCACACACATCAGAGATCAGACCAGATGAAAGCCAGAGAGTAAAAGCTAAGATACAGTCAGTGATGGAAAGAGCCGGATGCAGTGGAATGGAGTGGAATGGAGGAGAGTGCTTTAAGTGCACACACACACACACACAAACATGCTTTTTATAATTCACTCACTCGCTGGCCACCAAATGGGGACGTAAACCTGTTGTATGCTTGTGTGTGTATTTTATGCTTTTAAGGCTTGTGTGTATGTGTGAACTATGTACACACAAGCTTTTGAAGTGTATTATTTCCTCTAAATGCTCGGGCGGCTGCCGTGTGTGTTTGTGTGTGTGTGTGTTCTCCTACTTAGTGGCATTTTCTTCAATGGGTCTTTAATGGCTGTGTTACCATGGCCACCTCCTGTCTGCACGCTCAGAGCAATGGATCTTTTGTGCGACCGCTGAGAAAACAAGCCATCAGAAGACATTTGCACACACACACACACACATGCACGCAGTCTAAAGACTAAGTCAGGGCTCTCCATTATCCAGCAGTACAATGATTATGCATTTAACTATTATAATCGCATAACTCCAACGCATCTGTACACCAGCGACTTCTCGGGGGATTGTAGTTATTCAATTCATCAAAGCGCGTGCGTCTAACATTTCCAGCAATTTCAATTTCCCGATCAATGGCAGAATGCTGTCAAAATATAAAATCAATCGCCATCGTAAAGTACAGCCATGATGAGTTAGTAAATCACACCCGTACCCTGCCGCACTCAAACTGCGGACATGTTTCCATCTTGAGTGCTTTGTGCAGCCCTCGCGGCTTTCTTAAGTAGTTATTTTATACTTTTTTTCCTCACGAGTTTATGGAGAGACTTTAAATTTATAGTGGCTCATTATTTCGGAGGAAGTTGCCTGCTATAAAAGTTCTCGTCTTTGTGTGCTCCGGCGTGAATCGGGAAGAAAGCCTGAGAGAGGGAGAGATATTTTAATACTGTTTGTAATGACATTCACAAGTTGTGTTCAGACAGGATCTTGAGGGGAAAGAAAATATTTAGAGAGTAGCGTCTTGTGCTTCTCTTGAAATAGGCCATCTTCAGATACCGATTTAGAAAAACACGTACGCTTTTGCACCAATTCGCTAGCTGACGAACGAATGCCAGATACCATTAAAGCTGATACAAGGGCTGGCATTTCATTACACGAGGGCTTACTTGCGCGTATGCCTTTGATTTAGTTTAATATAATAATAACACACTAGATAAAACAGCCACAAGCACTGTGATCTATGGCCGCCTGCATCTGAACAGCAGCATGCATTTGTCTCAATGATGCCTCCTCTTATTTAGAGAGGAGCTCCAGTGGGCATTTGACCAGGATGCCATCGCTACAAAAGCATGTGCCAGAAGAAATGTAACGCTTACTTTTACTAGTCTTTTTTTTATAATCTTACAGATAGCTTTAGGTCGGGTGCCAGACTTTTGGTACTGTCAATAGAGTTCTCTGTTCTGTTTCACGGCTGGCGAAAGCCAAAATGTCAAACTCTGCAGTAGAAAATGCATTTAATAGATTAGATTAGTCTTAGACTTTCTGCGTGTTGTCTGAAAACTATAAGTGACGCTGAGTTTAGACAAGCTAGTTTTTGAACATGTGTTATAAAAACTTGAAAAGGTTTCTAATCAATCTGCTCTTCATCTAATTTAGGAGCAAAGAATTCTAGCATTAAATGACCGTTAAAATAAATCAATACTTTTATTCAGAAAGGACACATTAAATTGTCCATACTTTTAAAATGCTACAAAACATTCAAATTACAAATAAATGCTGTTCTTTTGATCTTTGCGTGAACATTTGGGCGGTGTTATGTAAATCGTCCCACATCGTGATGTAGACATGTGTTGCGTGTAAGAGCGAGCCATTTTAGGAGGGAGTTGTTGACTTAACTTTTATAAAGAATATCTCTTTGGATTTGAGACTTTAGTCTTTGCAACTTTACAGATCTTCTTTATGCACCAAGAGCTTGAAAATCTCCAAAGAGAAAGGAAAGATGTTAATCGCATCATATGACCCCTTTGAGAACCAAATCAACATATTAGACTGATTTCTGAAGGGTCACTTGAAACTGAAGAGTAGATTAATGGCTGCTTAAAAATCAGCTTTGCTATCACAGAAATAAATGAATCATTTTTTAAAAATATTTTAATATAAAATACTGTTATTTTACATGACAGGTTTCTTCCATAGTTATATGTAAATATATAGTTATATATAAAGTATATAATACATATATATTATATTTATATTAAATATTCAGAATCAGACTTTTTTTTTTTTATAGAAATTCTAATGTCAGCAGATAAGGTTACTTATCATTAATCCCTAAAATGAATAAAATCTTGAAAAGTCATGATTTTCTTTTTCTTTCTTTTTTTCTTCTAGTTATGCTCGGCGCTAAATTTTTCATGAGCTTGAAATTGCTCTGTGTGAATGCAAACTCTATAAAAAGATTTAGAAAAATCCTTATCCAGTAACCACAAATGACTGGAAAATGTCATGGAAATGTCAGGAAAATACTCTGGTCAAAAGGTGCAGGAGCACAGATTTTTGGACGCTTATTGAAATCCGAAAACTAATAAAAATGTTTAACAAGCAAACAAGATATGCAAATGTATAGAACTGTATTTTGCGTGTGCCGTGCGAGCCCTTGTATAAAAGTTTACTGTACTTTTGCTAATACCCTGTATGTTATCTCTCTCAGCCTCATCCAATCTCCCTTTCTTTTCCCCTCATCTCACACCTCGTCTCCTTGCTTGTTCTCTAACTGAATAAATTTGCAGTGCTCATATAACTCCGGGCCACCGTGTGTCTTGTCAGCTCTCAGCAGGGGAACATCTATAATATTACACCCCAGCCAGCGCTGCACTCCCCAGCTAAACCATGTCACAGCGCCGCTCTATCTAATAAACAGATGCCTTTATTGATCTGAAGTGCCATATGCCTCTCTTTCTCCATGCAGTCCGCTGAAAAAACTTTGTAAGGAGGTAGCGATAAGTGTCACGCAGGCTTGGGTTTTTATATCTCAGTTACCTCTGGAGACTCGAGGGTGTCCCACCGTGGTATATTGAAAGGTTTTGCAGGGTCAGAGGAGATGACGAGGTAAATAAATCGATGATTTAATTGATCTGTTGAATGTCTTTGACTTGGAGAGCTGTGAGGTGTTCGTCCATGTCTGTCGCGACCCTTAGGGAACCCTCAAGCACCCCTAACAAATTTAAGTCTGACCTTGGACGGCGCATCTTATCTTCAGTTTAATGAAGCTCCTGCATGATTGAACGGGGAACATGATTCCTGCTCATTATTTTTAAATACTCGGACTCTTTAATGGCACGCATTTATTACTGATTTGGGAACTGTGTGAGGTCATTATTCACTACATTAGTGAAATCTCGTCTTTAACACGACAGAGACTGAGCAGGAGCTGGTCATAATGTTTTTCTACTGCACGTGTTGTTGATGACGTGAAACCCACATTTATCTAAATAATGACTTATCATCGATCTCTATTGTTCTTGAATTATCCACAGATGTCTGACCCAAGAAGGCAGCTTTTGGCATTTTTAGACGTGAGATCTGTATTGAGATCTTGTCTGACTTTTTTCTGACTGAATTTCTGTCTTCATGTGATCCCACTGATCTCTATGATTTACACTTTTAAAAAGCGCTGGTTTGTGTCAGACCTTAAACACGCAATGGTAAATGGTGATTACACGTTTTGTCAGATGTTGCTAGAATCAGTGGTTAGTTATAGGAAGAAGTATAGCAAGGTCAGAAACACACACTGAGAGACAAACAGTTCAATTCTAGAACAATTAGTGTTTGTCCTTATTACTGATCTGAGACAAAGGTGTCACACATACGAATACGGCACAATTTATAACAATTAGACCGCTCTTACTACTGATCCGTGACCAAGGTGACACACGAAATGCCATCAGTTGATTTCTCCGGTTCATTTCAGTGTCATTAGAAAGACGGAGGTTGTTACCAAGTGTAATTTGCCATGATGATGTTTTGGTCAGCAGTAGAAAGAACATTACCAGGAGTGGAATGGGTTCATATTGATTTTCTAGGATTATCTTAAACTCTGTGCTTGCTTTGTATTCACATCTTGTGTGTGTGTGTGTGTGTGTGTGTGTGTGTGTGTGTGTGTGTGTGTGTGTGTGTGTGTGTGTGTGTGTGTGTGTGTGTGTGTGTGTGTGTTAACACTCCTCAGGCATGTGTGGGTGCCTCACTGTGGAGTCATAATTTGAAACATTCAAATTCTATTCTATTTTGGAAAGTTGTTTTTTAAAGAAATTATATAAATTATATAAAAAAAAATTAAACCACACTATTCAATGTAAATATAATTTTGATGCTTTTTATCTCATTTATTTAAATATATTTTCATTAAAGATATGATTTTATTCAAATAATGGATTTTTAGAAAATTTATTTTAATGAGTATCAAACCCAATACATAAATATTCACATTTGTAGAAATTGTATAAAAAAAATAAATCTATATATACATTACATTCAGTGGTGTAGATTTATTTTTTATACAATTTGATGATAATTTCAAAAACATTAAAAATAGTAATGTTTCCAAACTTTTGGTCTGTACTGTGTATATATATATATATATATATATATATATATATAATAATTTTTATTGATATGTATTTTATTTTACATTTTAAATTCAAAGATGCTTTTATTAATCTACTTTTTTTTGTTTTATTTAAATGAATAGGAAACCAAGTTCATTCATTCATGGACAGTTTCATTAGAAATTCATTAGAAATTGAATTAAATTAAAAATCAATACTATCGTATGTGAAAATCCTTTAAATTATTTTTATTGCATTTTTTAAATATTTAAATGTATTTTACATTTTTAGGTTTATGTATATATTTTATAAGCTTTTAAAAATTCATGTTTTGCAGATTTCTTTAGGGCACTTCATCAATGGGAACATTTTTCAGGAAATGTAGTGTCCGTGTTTTGTTTTTAATTACATTTCCTTGCTTCCTTACTGCCAATGAACATGTTGCATGTTACATACACAGACAAACACACAAACAGATAACTCTCAATCTTCCTCTCACATAAAGAAGTGTCACAAGCACTAATAAAAAGGCTGCTCTCTGTCATTTAGCCACACGCTTATGTGTGTGTGTTGTTAGCACACTTCACATCCACACACTGCTTGGCTCAGAGATAGTGAGATGACACTGGCATGCCTCTCTCTGCATACATTTCCATAATCAAAGCTAATATGGCTTCACACAGTGTGTGTTTTAAGTTTATATGAATGTGTGTGTGTGTGGGTGCGCAGGGGTGGGGTGTGAGAATGCGTGGGCACTGGAATATTAATCAGATGATAAATTGAAAGCGTATACAGGGTATACGTGTTGCAGTGAAGATGAAGGATATGAGATATGAGAACGCTTGTGTGTGTGTGTGTGTGTCGGCTCATCCTGTGCTGGTTAATAGACCATTTACTGTGAGCGTTTGATCCCAGCAGAAACTGAAGGGCCACAGCAGCAGCCAGGTCACAAGAATTATGAGACACCGTCGCACCAGGTGACAGTAAATCCTCCTCACTCCACACTGCGTGAGTTTAGTATCGCAGCCCCTTTAAAGTGAAAATTACCTCACTGATATTAAAATCTAAGTGAGATGACAAACACTCAGAGAATCTTAACAGCTCTCGCACAGAAACTAGTTCCACACTAAAGAGCGATTCAGACCGGATTCATTTTCCAAACGACAGTTGAGTTCCAGTTATTAACACGTGACGTCTGTGATGTGGTTTTTACACTGCACTTAACCCTGGATTATAGTCATTCTAAACTCCAGTTTAACCCCAGGTAAAGGTAGCACTGCTTTACACTTAGGTTTATGAAACACTGCTTTTGCACGTGCTTTGGACAGTTATGAAAACACTGCATGTTGTAGAAATAGTTTGAGGGGGGGGAAATGTCAAATGGTGATAGAAAACACATTAAGTGGAGTGAAAAAGGTTTTATTTGTACTTTTATAGTCAAAAAAAAAACTTTACAATGGCATGCACTGTATCATGTTATTTTTGCCAACTTAAAACTGTTTTATAGAGTATTTATCTAAAGAATTCAATGTAAATTTATGCATTTAGTAGACGCATTTATCCAAAGCAACTTACAGTGCATTCAGGCTATACATTTTTACATATCATTGGTAGGGCTCTACCAGTTGAGATACAGGGACACCGTTCTTAAATTTAAATTAATAAATTTTAATTTTTTAATTTTTTAATTTTTAAATGTTTAAATTTTTTAATTTTTAGATTTTTTTTTTTAAAAAGTAATTTTTTACATTTTTAATTTTTTACATTTTTAATTTTTTACATTTTTAATTTTTTTAAATTTTTAAACTTAAATGTAATTTTTTTATTTAAATGTAATTTTTTTAATTTAAATGTAATTTTTTTATTAATTTTTTTTTCAAAAATAATTTTAATTTAAATTAGCAAATTTTAATTTTATATGTTAATTTTTAAGCTTAATTTAATTTTTTTTATTAATTTATCTAAAGCTTTATCATAAAGACATCTTCATCAGCTGAACAATTGGAGTGTTGTTAAACAACAGTACAGTCCATTAAATACACTGAACTTGTATCCTTCACTGCCTTATTTTCATTCCAGTCAAAAATGAACGAGTTCTGTATGAGGATGCATATTGTTAGAGCCATTGATTAAACAAGCTGTGTGCTTCATTTGTTTAATCAATGACGATTAGTCTACAGTACATCACAAATATGCAAATAAGAGTGTTAACCCAGGTTTTTGGAACATTAAGTGTGAAATGTCATATACCCAGGATTGATTGATAACCCCTGGTAAATTATGAGCAGTGTGAAATGTGAAAAAAAAAAAAAAAAATCCATTTACCTGGGGTTTAGATTGACCCAAGGGTTTCACGTGTGCAAAGTCCTACTGTAGTTATTCCTAAAGTGGTGTTGTCTGTTGTGGGTGTTAAAAAAGGTCATGTTCTCATGAAACCACTTAAAAAAAATAATTAAATTAAATAAAAACCTTCATGTGATTGAATTATAACATAAATGAGGGTAGTGTTTCATTAAAGTGATTTAAAAGTTGGCCAAAAGGTCTATAGAAAAGGTTTATCAGGCAGCAATTTGGGACATTTGGGTCAAAATAGAATCGTTGTGAGAAATGAATATACCTCAATCACAGACATTCGGTTATGATTGGGGTAAGATTTCTCAGAGGATGCTGAATAAGCGTAGGTAATTTGCTCAGTAATTTTTCTGAGGTTGTGTAAATAAATCATAGACATGTTCAGTTCAAGTGGGATTAAAATCAGAAAGTACATCTGTAAAACACAATTTAACATGACTTCCTCAGGGAAGACTGATTAAGGTTTATGAAGTTCACACTTTTTAGCAAATCATGTAAACAATAAATAAATGTTTGTTGCTTTAAAGTTATTCTTTCATACATTCATACATATTTGTAATTTAAAGGTTTGGAGTACATCATATGTTAAAATATAAAGATATGTGGTGTTTGGTACACCTTTAAACAGAAAAAAAAACATTATATTTGCAATAGTGGCACCAAAATTACACACCTTCAGTAGCAGTTTCTTTGATGTTTTTACTGAATTTATTTTGAAATGCAAGTTTGAAATGCACAGTTACATGTAAAAACTAATTAAAAAAATATTGTTGATATACAAGAAGAGTGTAGAACCATCTTCGATCTTGGAAGAATTAGCTGACAAATGTTCATATTGAAACATCAGACTATTGATTGCAGAATTTACAGTCTTGTGAAAACTGAATAAAGTAAGTGGCATTGTTTAGATTATGTTTTTAGCTTCAAAAGTCTGCATTTGATCTCCAATTAATCTCATTACTACCTGGGTGAAAGATTTTCTTCGGTTTTAGCACAGTTTACATTTGGCAGAGTCTTTTGTCCAAAGTGACGTACATTGCATTCAAGATACACATTTGATCAGTTCTTGCCTTTTCTGGGAATCAAACCAGTGACCTTGACTTTGCTAAAGCCATGCTTTTCTGATTGTGCTACAGGAAGACTTCAATCCTGAATCATTGAACACTATAAGATCTGAGCCTTGTCTTATATGTTTTTTTTTTTAGTGCTGCATCAATCTGTCTGGCAGCAGATGATATTTATCTAATGCTTGTCCCAACTAATTCATTATGTTCCTGTCTTACATGAATTATCACACAGTTACATGTGTTAAAGATTATTAAGCTGAAATTATGTTTAATATATTATGAGACTCTGAGGGGTGACCTCTGTTAAAGTCATTAGATGACTAACAGTTCTCCTTGTAATGTGGTAGCCTTGTGTTGTGTGCACGTGTGTTAATTACTTTGGGATTGTGTTGCTTCTCAGCTCTCGCTAGTGTCAGTCAATAGCACAAACTAAGACTCCCTGGTGGCCAGAATATCTAAAAACATGTCAAAAAGATGAGCAACACCATGAGCCATCGCTTCCCCTCCTTTTCTCTCACATCCACATGCAGACACGCGCTGGCATGAATATAATTCAGTGTCAGATTGAGTGAAGAAATTGCATGATGCCTAGATGTGTGATGATGGCATCCCTAGTCCCACACACACACACACACACACACACACACTCTGCTTGTTTACTTCCAGGCTTCTGGCAGGCATGTTCAGGGGCAAAGGTCATGGCCATGTGGTCCGTTGCCATGCTGGTTAGCAACCATTGCTGTGGTGCTGAAACTGACTTAGACTGAAAAAAAGCATAGACTGGCGTAATTAAAATAGGCTTGAACCCTCTTGATGATGACGCAGTCCAACCCAGTCTGGCCCTAGGCAGCCTAGCGGCCTTCATAAATCACAACACAGCCTCTGCTATTTGCAAGCTGGAGCGAACTGGCTACGCTCTGTTTCCCTCTCTCTCTTTCTGTTTGCTTTATTCATGCAATCCTTTGGTTTTAATTAGGGCTGTCAATCGATTAATGCTTTCAATTCGGCATATCATTATTATAACATGACATGCTGAATAATCAAATTAATTGAAATTACTTACATAAATATTTGATGAGAACAATTCAAACGAAGGTAGTTCTTAATAAGTCAATATATTTTTTTTTTACTTAAGCCTGTCCTATAGTCCAGAACAATCCATTTTGCAATAAAAGCTGCACTCCTGCTTGGCTACTGTTGTTAATTTAGATGAACCCTATAGAAAATCCCATAGGAACTAAGTGGAGATTTCTGTAAACTTTACGAATAGCCAAATGTGATGATAAAGTGGTAAAAATAGTTTGGAAACTCTTCTTTCATGGGCTGGATTGAATTGTGCTGTTGCAAAGCATTTTAACGGGTGTTTTTCATTAAAAAATAAAATAAAAAATGATTAAATTACACAGGAACATAATTAAACACTGCAAATGACTGCACATGTAAGTGATCCTTTGTATAGACTTACATTCGAAAAGAGGGGAAAATGGCAGATAGCAATATATGTTCAAAAAGTTTGGGGTCAGTGACATTTTATTTTAAGAAATTAATACTTTTATTGGGCAAGGATGCATTAAATTGATTGAAAGTATGAAAAGACATTTATAACTTTCTATTCATCAAATAATCCTGAAAACAAAATATCATGGTTTCCAGAAGAATATTACGCAGCACAACAGCGATATTAAGAAACGCTACTTGATCTCTAATAGCGTATCGAAATGATTTCTGAAGGATCATGTGACATTGAAAGCTAGATTAATAGCTGCTGAAATCACCACAGGAAAATTTATTGCTAATATTTAAGGTTTATGTATGATTGATTACACTACTAAATTAACGACTTTAATTGACAGTTGTAGTTTTACAGCTTCCCAAATACTTTTTAATGCACAGCAGGACTTGAGCTCAAATCTGCGCACTCTCAGTTGAGAGCGATGCTTGTTTTGAGAGCGAGCACCCTGTGATCTTTCTGTTAGTAGATGTATGTAACTAGGACAAGTGCTGGTGGGGTGGCTGCTTGATTCGCAGAGGCTGTGATGGAGCGATAGAGGGAGAGACGTGACGAAGACATTGATGGACTGATGAAGAGCACTGTTCTTTTGTCAAGAGCAATGAGCGTTTAAAGCTCAGTCAGACACCTGCTCATGTCACCTGTGCGCTGGGATTTCTCGCTGCACATGAAAATGTTTAGGTTTGTGCTTTCAGACGTGGTTCCATGGAAGAGTTCACATGCAAGATGTTGAGATGATAGCGTGTGTGTGTGTGTGTGTGTGTGTGTGTCGTTTACAGGCACATGTGTGAAAACATTATCTTGCGGTTGTTTTAGGGTTTATTTCTACCTACAGGGCTGAAGAGAATAATAGGCTGATTTATTTAAAGTCCTTTTTTAGAGCAAGTCACTTCACTCAACAACCATCTTGGCAGTTTTTTTATTTTTTATATATGTCACGCAAGGATGGCTTCTTCCTACTTTAATGGGATAAGACCAAAACCGCCAAAACTGTTTGTCAAATCATGAATGCAAATCCAGTGCAGCTAATGCAAAATGTGTTCTAGAGCAAACAGACCGATGCCTAAATTCTAAATTGGCTTTTTTAAATTTAAAGGCAGGACTTCATTGCATTCAGATCCCAAACTGAGGATTGTGATTCATTTTCTACTAGTGGTCTGTTTTCTCTTTCATAGACTGTCTCTCTAAACACACTGGACTTCATTGATTAATTATTCTTTTTTTATCTTTTTTTTTGGGGGGGGGGGGTCATCTAATTGTAATGACATTTTACAATCATGACCAAAGTTTGTGGGTGTTTCTGTAGCATTGGACACTTTTATGTTCCGGGGAACATTTTTTATATACACATTTAAAAAAATGTCTTCTCCTCCTCCTCCCCTTCTTGTCTTCTTCTTCTTTATTGAAACAGACTTGGAATGTAACTTTTTATTTTATTTTTGTTACCTTTTTGTTTGCGTATAGATTTTATTGTTCCAGTCCCAAACTTTCCATCTTCAAATTTGAAAGCTTAAAATATTCATTATTATTTTAAAATGGATCATCTAAACAAAAAAATAATTAATATACATATATTTCTATACATAATCTTTAATTTATATGTGCAACAAAAAAAAACAAAAACAAAAACAAGGAGAAGCTATTTTATTCCAGAAATGTTTAAAATGCATTTTTTTAACTACATCCTTTCCACTGCAGATCACTATTTTGTGTAGAAGTGTTTTGAGAGAGTTTTATATCTAAAAGTCAGAATGGTATGTTGTTCTGTTCTGTGCTTCATAAGTGATGCCTATGATTTGTGTGTATGCTGGGTATCAGTGTTTGTGAATATGAATAAGTACACATTCCCAGAGCAGTTTGCTTATCTGGCATATCTTGTGAAAAGCTGTTTTCTGAGGAAAACCTTAACATGGAGACCAAGCGCTTCATGAGTGCTGAGCTCAGCTTTCAAGGTATTTAGACTGAGATTAATCGGAGGCTTTTTGAATGGATGCTCTAGTTCCCCAAACACTGTTTCAGCCTCATACCTCTCCTGTGAAGTGCTCCGAGCAGAATACGGTGGCCATCATTTGGCGTCATAAATAGGATCTCTGACTTAATGTGCTGTTGGTGCCACTGCTGTGCTTTGCCTTTGCCACGGTCACACAAAAACACTGACATACACACACATGTTCTCTACCCAATCCCAGCTTTAGGTCCATCCAGTAATCGTTATTGGCCATGGTATTTAATTTGTGTAGTGGCAGCTGTTATTGTGTGGAAATGGAGGCTGAATCACAGGGAGTGTATTGATGTGATAGAGGGATGAAGTGAAAAGGTGCGGAGAGCCAGCAGCATTAGAAAGGATAGATGGAGGAACCCGACAAATAAGCTCTGTTCCAAAACCTAGTGCGCTGCCTACCGAGGCAGCATTTTAAGGCATCGTAGGCAAGCATCCAACAAGAAGACTGCTGAAACAAAATCATGCTGCCTTCTAAAACACCTCATTTTTTTTGCCGAATTCTAAGGCCACATTGCATTTATGCTTCACCGAGAATGCAACTGCAACAAGTTCTGTGAAAACAATTCATCAAACATAGCGTGCAGTCTGAGACATATATTCATTTCAAATAGATAGGGTGAATAGGTGATATTCTAGTAGACATGATAACATTTAGCAATCAGTTTAAATTATAAATGATCATCTCTTTTGCAGTTATGCTTATGTGACAGTACATTGTTGCACTGGCATGAAAGAAAATCCTTTTAAACTTTCAAGTGATTTAAAATAACTGTTGTATCTTTAATAAGAATCATTGTATATGTCATTCATATGAAGTATGTGCAGTATTTTACATATCACAGTTTCTGTAATATTTCTTACTTCTTTTAGATGGTTATACCTGATCAACTTTTTATTTCATTCTATCTTTGTTCTGTTGTATTTATTGGTTTTGTTTGGTTTCTTTTGTTCTTACGTTATTTAATGTATACTTGTGTTTACTATGCTTGAGGATTGTGACTTGTATCATTTAGGGTAATATTGTGATCAATCTACAATTGTAAAATGTCAGTGTCATCAAACATTTTGTCACTGTAACAACCATATTTCCAGCTAAAATAACTTTCCCTAGTCCTCTGTGGGTTTTTTTTTTTTACCACAATTTGTATGACTGTTCCTGTCTATATGAGGTTCCATTCCAGTTAGAATTCATTAATAATTTAATATTAATGCAGTTCAATGCAGCTCCCTTTGTAGTTGGTGAGACAGCTGGATGTTGAAACAGAGCTATAGTGTAAAGGAGAGTATCTGCTGTGTCTCAAAGCATGAGCATGATGCTAGATGCTAGCAACGTCAAGGTCATGGGTTCAGTTTTCAGGGAATGCATGTTCAGTTAAGATTTGCAATGCAAGTCCCTTTGGATAAATTGCCTAATGCACTGTGTGCATGTAAACGTAAGCACACACGTACACTTAGCAAAGATTTATGGTTGGGGGTGTGTTTTCATAGCTTTTACATTGCTTTTAAATCAGACCCATAGATGAAGAGGAGAGGAAAAGAAAGAGAAGATGAAGGGAGTGTGAAAGAAGGGGAGGGAGTTCACTATTACCGCCCCACTCCTCCCCTTCTCTGCTCCTCTGATAATGCTGTTGCTGAGGCTGTAGAGCACATCAGTATTGCTTGTGTGCACTAGCCTCGCAGACTCAGACTTGCAATGATCGGTTCTCTGTACTGCGTGCTTATTCTGTCCATGAATGCACAACATGGGATCTGAAATCTCAAATCCACCCCCTGATCCCTAAACCCGCCCATCTCCACCCTTAAACCTACCAATCTCCACCCCCTAGATGTGGATCCGGACACGCCCCCTGGATCTCGTGTTCTGCAGTGAGGGGTTACAAAGCCACCAAAGCGTTTTTTCCTGGGGCTAGCATATTTTTTCAATTGGGAGCAATGGGAGTATTTAAAAACAGCAACAGCGTGACGAGATGGTGAGCGTCTACTTCACACTGAGCGCTGCATGCTTGGCGTTTTTTTTTTTTTTTTATGGTTGCTGAGAACTGAAAAATATTCAGCTGTGGGTAAAACGCAGCGCTCATCAATGTCCCTTTTTACCCAGCCGTCAACAATGGCCAACAATGGACAGATAGAAAAAACAGGACAGATATCACCAATCAAAGCTTGTTAGCACCTAGTTAGGACATAATGTGAGACCAAGACTGTACAGAACTGACTGTACACTGTTTGATACATGAGAAACAGCATTTGCATCAATTTCTATTCACTTTTCATGCCATCTGACAGATAGAAAGTCAGAAAAAGAAATAAAAGGAAGAAAAGATTATATCAGCTACCAAATAACTGAAATTGCACAGAAAAACAGCATTTTCGGCGCAGTTTTGCATACATGTTCACTTAAAATGCACAGATACAGACACACTCACATGGTTATACACAAACTTGGTCATTCATCATTGATAAAGGACTCAGGCTGTGAGCTACCCTGGGGCCTAAACAGTGGCTTACTCACACAGAGAAGTAAAGAGAGAGAAAATCTCTATCTCTCTCTCTCGCTCGTGCTTCTCTGTCTCTCTGACACACAAAAACCCATTTATCATTGATTTTATATAAGAGTGATTGGGGTGAGATTCTCTTTTGGCTGTTCTTGATGTCTTCTTCCTGTTGGTTTTCCTTTGTTTCTCCCTCTGTTTGTTGTTTGGAGTTACTCTTTACAGGAGAACACATTGTAATCAGCCAGAGGGTGTTGGCTCTGTAGGCAGCACATGTGTTGAATATGCAACGGTTACAGCCTCACTTGCTTTTGGAAATTAATGAAGGAGAAATTGTGGCGGCCGCTCTGCCATTTTTAGGAACTGCTGTGCTGGTGTCTGTCTTTGTAATACAGTAAAAAGACTAGAAATGCAATGCCAGTTTATTACAGACACACACTTCATCAGGCAGTGATTAAGCAGATATGAGTAGTGTGTGAGTAATGGTGCTGTCTAATTAGCACGGCGCTGATTGTCGCTGACCCTTCACGGAGCGAAGTGTCCCGGTCCATATTAAACCCATGTAAATATTTGCTTTTAACTCTTCCTCTTCTGTTGTTTCCAATTTTGTGCTCTGGTGGGCTGCGACCACTCATTCATTCCCGTGTGTTTGTCCCCTATGACTGGACAAAGGTTATCCTCCTCGTCTCTTTCTCTCTCTTTCTCTAAACTGGTTTTGGGGAATAAATAGAAAATATTTTGGGAAAGAGACTTGGAATGGGCAGTGGGATTACAGGCTAATTCTCTCCTAGAAAAAAATGATCTTGTTTAAGATTAATGTACTTTATGGGTGTGACAAAAGTTGTTTGTGTTAAATATAGACACAGGCTGCAATTTTGTGTTTGGGATGTAAGAAGCAAGGGCAATATGATCTCATTTGTAATCGTATTCTTATGTATTGTACAAAAGGCTTTTCATGTTTAAACACGTATGAACAGCTTTAGATATGCATAATTTTTTACTAACACTTTTAGTTCATAAAATATTGAAGGGATTGAAATGATAGGCTAAATTTACTGTTTTGGGGGGTAACTAAAATATGTTTAATATTTTTTTAATATATATCTATTAATATATTGTAGTACAAAAAATAATTTTCAGTTATTATTATGTATGTACATATATATATATATATATATATATATATGTATATGTATTTGTGTGTGTGTGTGTGTGTGTTAATACAATTAAAGATTACATTGTAATATATATTAAAATAGAAACCATTTATTTGGCAAAGCAGCAATTTTCAGAAGCTATTATATGCTTTTCATTTTTTTTTAAGTATAAAAGTTTTTACTGTCACTTTTGTTTAATTAAATAAATCCTTGCTGAGTAACAGTATTTAGTTCTTTCCAAACTGATTTGAAATATATATTTAAAGTGTAATATAAAAGATTTGTAAAGATTTGTTACATTTTTAAAGCTGCACATGTGTAAATACGTTTAATATGTTTCAGTTGGCATTGAAGGTAGCACAGAACAATCAATTCAAAGAAGAAACGGTAGACTCTATACGAAAAAGCTGAAAAACTAAATATAATTTTCAAATAAAAATAACCCATTTATCAACCATTAGTGATAATTATAGGTCTTTCTTGATCTGTCTTTCTATGCTTTCAAGCCCTTCTGTGTGCCGTCCTTTACTCAAAGATGAACGGACGGATAAAAGGGGGGCAGATACATGAGATAAAGTGGAGGGAGAAGGTTTACCGACAGGTTGTGGATGTCTTTTGACCTGACCGTCAGCAGTTCTGCTATCAGTTGGCTGACACACACATACACACGTGGTAACCGCTGTCATCTCCCAGGGTGCCGAGCAGCAGCGAAACCTCGAGGGTCTGAATGAGGGCGCTTCTCAGACCCTCCCCTGCACACATCTGTCCTCCTTTATGACACCCGCTGCAGGTATCTTAAGTCTCAGACACAGACAGGCCTGGTGCCTGTGTCTCCAATTCACACCTCACAGTTCCCCTTTTCTCTCTCGTAGCCTGTTTTGTCCGTCTGTTTCTCTCTGTCTGTTTATTTCTCCCATTCATCATTGTCCATCACACCCGGAGGGCATACGGCGCAGCCACAACTGGCCAATTTAAATCTTGTAACAATGCCAATCAAGCAATTAAGACCCAAACAACCTGTGTGCTCCCCCCCCACCCCATATACAGCAGCTCTGCTAATGCTAACTCATGCTAGCTCCGGTCCTGCCGCTCTTCTTCCTCTCTTGCCCCGGCTGCGGCAGCATCAGCTGCTGCTGGACCCTTCCAGTCCTCTGATTAAACACAGCACACACTGTGACAAGCTCATTAGTCTGACATAAGCCTTAATTACTGCTGCGGCTGACTCTAGATCAGCGTGGAACGGAAGGGCAGATGGAAATGTGGGAAAAGTATCGCATGGGAGCTGACTGACATATGTGATGAACTGTCAGAGGGTGAATGCAGCAGTTCAGCAGGGTTACGAGCCACACGACCCTGGTGTGGGTTCTTTAGCATGCGTCATGAGCAGCGATGTAGCCTGCTATACTGAGCTTCCTGCAAATTAGGAAAATACATTCAAGCTCCACTATTGTTAGCTAACAAAATGAAGCAAATGCCACCTTCATGTCACCTCATTGGCTGCTTATAAAGTACATATAATGCATGACATCCATAATGCTACCCAATACCCTAAACTTAACAACTACCTTATAAACTAATAATAAGCAGAAAATTAGGAGGTAATTGAGGCAAAAGTCATAGTTAATGGTTAGTTAATAGTGAGAATTGGACCTTAAAATAAAGTGTGACCGTTAATTTAAATGTTTAGTTTTTCATTTAATATAGTATTAGGAGTTTTAATGGAATTATCAGTTGCAAACAGATTATAAAAAAAACTATGTTTGGAGGAGCTGTGTTTCTTAAGTTGTTGTTTAGCAATATGATATGTCTGCCGCTTATTATTTGGCAGAGCACATACAGTAGTTAATTCCTTTTTTTAATATTAATTGCATCTATTTCTTATAAATTGATGTCTAATCACATAGCTGTTAATTGCAAGAAGAAAAATTCTGCTTTAATAAATTGTTGTTATTAGTTGTAACAGGGAATGATGACTATACAATTAATTTGTCAGGAATTGAAATTAAAACAAATAGTAAAATGTAAGCAAGTATGACTCATAAATACATACAGCTAATAGAAACCGCAAAAACACTTTCATAGAGTGTTAAACAGAAGTATATAAATATTTATTTTGATACAAAAATGGAGATATCAAATTCAGTGCATGACAAGTGAGTCGATCCAAACAAACAAAGAAGCACCTAAATGAATCAGACATCCCAGCATCACATGAGAGAGGGAAAGATTCTGAGAGAATGCATTTATTGCCTCTGTTTGCTCTGGTGTAAGGCTGTTTGCCCGATACACTATGACATAAAAACAGGCATGTCGTGCAACACTGCTGGCAAAAATAGCTTGTTATTTGAAAAGCTACACAATTTTGAAGACAGCCAAACTTCTGTCATGCTATTGAGAATGCAGTTTAGTTATTAGTGTCGCTACTTTTAGTTAGTTACGAAACACTGCTCAGAAGCTAGCGGTGCTCTCGCTGTTCCCTTCCATCTCTAATCTCTGTCATGTATTTGCCCTAATCTTTCACATGCTCTCCAGTGTTAACTCATCCCGCCTTTTCTCCTCATCAATGCGGGTGTATTATCGTTTAAGAAGAGTGTTGGGTGTGACTTTATGTGTGTGTGTGTGTGTGTGTGTGTGTGTGTGTGTGTGTGTGTGAGATGCAGTATATTTGGTCTCTAAGGTTTAATTAAAGAGCATTCAGAGAATCCTGTCAATGGTCCCAAGACTCCCCTCAGAACCCTAGAGTCATCCTCTTCTATTTTACACTCCACAGAACACACACACACACACACACACACACACACACACACACACACGTTTGTTTGTGTGAAAAGTGGGGACATGCCATAGGTGTAATGGTTTTTATACTGTACAAACTCTATATTCTATCGCCCTACACCAACCCTAACCCTCACAGGAAACTTTGTGCATTTTTACTTTCTCAAAAAAACTCATTCTGTATGATTTATGATTTATGATTTATGATTTTTGAAAAACAGGGACATGGGTTATGTCCTCATAAGTCACCCTCTCCTTGTAATACCTGTGTCATACCCATGTCATTATACAGAGTTGTGTCCTGATATGTCACAAAAACAACAGCACACACACACACACACACACAGTCACCTGATAAAGTGACAAATTATAAGAGGAGTGATACTGAGAAACAAGGTTTTTAGTTTTCAGGTTTCCCTGTTTTTACTGACAGGTACAATGCTGTTAAACCTAAATTGAGGACATAAAGGATACACCAGACTTAATATAATAGTTTGTGTGTGCACAAGTATGTATAGGATTTAATTTTGTAATTTTTTCCGCCAATATATTTAGTCATATAGTCTCAATTATAGGGACGTGTACTGCATATCAGGAAAGATGCACCCTTTATGGTATTCAAAGACTAAATGCATTTACATTTTCTTATATGCAACATTTTATCTTTATTGAACTTAATTTACATAAGGGTGGAAAATGAATGCAAACTAAGCACAGTACTGAGTCTTAAATTATTATGAATGAAAGTAGGAGTAATTACTTCTGTCTGACCTCATTATATACTAGACTGGTGGGGGATTTATACCAGAGTTGCTTTTGGATTTTTACAGCATTTATCTGTATTTAAAGCACTAGTGCCTGTACAGGCCCCTGGGCTAAATACCTACTGTGTCTTCATACCTCTGGTTTTCTCTCTCTCTCTATTCCTTTATCTTTCGCTCATTCTTTTTAATTTTTTTTCCATTCCATAGTTCTCAAATTCAAATAGCTTTATTGGCATAACAAAAAGACAGACTCACACAAGGCAACGACAGTGCTGCGCTAGAAACGCTAATAGCCACATTAAATGAGACTATTATGGGATGGTGATGAAGTAATATCACTGGAGGAGTCCATTCAGCATGATGATTGTTGCCACATTAACGATGATGGTGATGATGATGAGGAAGCAATGTTTTGCTTTTTAAATAGCTTGCCATTCACATTTACTGCACTAAGGAGGTCTATAATACCTGCAGACAGCTCTCGGTTAGCATTCCCATTTTTCCCAATGACGGTTGCTCGGTTTGAAATTTGCCATCATTGCCAGATTTTTTGGATGCAATCACCTCAGCTCTGGAGCTGAAGGAAATGACATCTGTGTTGAATCCATCTGTACGGCTGCAATATTTAGTGTTATGATTTCTCATTCAATTTTCAATCTGTTTCTACGCCTACCTTTTGTAATGTCTCTAATCTTCTCCTATTTGTGTCCTCCGGTGCTGTTATATATGACATTCCTGTCATCTCAGGAGTCGAGATTTAATGCCTCTTTCTCCATTAGTTTTAAAGTTCACTGCTTATGCTTGACCTTTCGTCCTCCGTCTTGTCCGGACTTCAAATCTAAACCCACATTAAATCCATTCACATCACATAAATCTCTCTCTCTCTCTCCTCTGTTTTAGCTAACCGTTAAAATGCTTTAGCGTCGAAGCTAGGCGCTCTTGGCTAAATGCTAACACCATTTGAAATGAACATCAAAGTTTTAAAGCATCAATCAGCTCTCTCGGGCGATTAGAGGCTTTAAAAAACAAAAGATGCGTTCACGGCGAAATGCGTCGGTTCTTAATTAGACTTCATATCCGCACAGATGATTTCATTCAGGATGTGAGAGCTAAAATATCTATTTTTAGTTTGTTAGTCACAACTGACTGATAGAGGCTCATTGTGTGGGTGTTTCGAGATGTTTTCCTTCACATCACTGTCTCCCTGTCTCTGTCTTATTGTGTTTATGATCCTCATAATGCCCTGAACGAGTCGTCTGAGCTGTCTTTTGCCTGCAGTATTGCATTTTTCCAGGGCTTAGACGTTGAAGCCTACGTGAGGCACTGCTATTGCTGAGTCACTGAATTTTTAAGCTTCATAAACATTGAAAACCATTAATGTTTGATGGGAAATGTTATAGAACTGTTTAACTTGTTCCAGTTTTCTGTCTCAAATGCAATCTTGCTGTGTCATTAAAGATCTGGGCTAGAAACTAAAAGGTTATAAGTTCAATCCTCCTGGAAATCCTTTAGTAATCACCAATGCCCGCAAGATGCTTAATAGGATGGTTCACCTAAAAATAAGTTACTCATCCACAAGAGTAGATGCAAATCTGTATGAACGCCAAGATCTATCATTAAAACTCTAGATGGCAGAGGCTGATGGGTTGTTAATGAAAACTGAGGATATTAACAGAATTAGTCTAATTGCACAAGTTGATTTTTTCATGTATCATATGCAGCCAATAAGCTTGCTGCTTTACATTTACAGTAAATGGCTGGTTAGCATCCACTAGTTCGCAGCACACTTTGAGAGTTCCTCTGAAACCCTCCACCTTCCCCAGCTCCACCTGTGTAGATCTGCTACAGGTTATTCAATATGTTGCTTGTACAGCAGTAGAAATGTCTAAATACTCGCTGCACTTTATTTGAGTATTTGGAGTAGCAAGTTCATATACTTGCTTGCAGCAGCTACAGCAATAATCTACAGCAGCAGCGTTGCAGATCTACTGTATTCCACCAAGACCAAAAACATTGCATGGTAATGGATATTACAATGTTAATCTACCAAGGGTAGAACTGGATTTCGAGAAATGTTGTTGAGCAATGGTAAATGTGACCACACCTTTGCAATGAAAATCAGTGTGGTGCATTTTGTTGTATAGACACAAAAATACTGAGACATTCTTCTGATTATCTTCTTTTGTGTCGCAGAGGAAGACAGGTTAACAATGATTTCAGGATTTGTAAATGATATGTGCATGCAAAGGGTAGCAACTTGCACATTAACCTTTAATCACTAACACTTACCCTTTTTGTTGTTCTTGGCAGGATCAGCAATCATCTGTGTGACCTCTATAACTGACCTCATGAGGACGGCTAACGGAGATGGAACGTAACAGAATATTCTTCTTTACTCTCTATTGCATTCCCACGATAATACACCAGGGCTGAGCACGACCACGGCCCCTCGTCCACCCCAACCCTTCCACAGTCCCCCCATTCCTGTCCTCCCTCTTTCTCCCTGAAAGACCAAAACAAACCAGCGGGACCACTTTTTCTTGTTCTGTTATAAAAGTTTAACTTTCCTTTGCCCTTCACCCGTGACAAAGCAAAGCGGAAGTCAATAAACCGGTGAAGCGGAGAAGGAAAAACAAGACAGTCATGTATCTGCCCCATGCCTTCAAATTCAATTTGGGCCATGCCCGCAATTCAGAGGCCACCCACGCAGTTACTCTCCTCTGGTTGGCTCTGTGGATCACTTTGACATCGTGTCAGCGCATTGATCCCGGCTCCAAATATCCCACCATCACCACAAACTACGGAAAGTTGCGTGGGATTAAAAAAGAGCTTAACAATGAGATTCTGGGTCCCGTTGAACAGTACCTTGGCGTCCCCTATGCCACAGCACCAATCGGAGACCGTCGTTTTCAACCACCGGAAGCTCCTGGGTCTTGGCAGGAAGTGCGGAACGCTACACAGTTCGCCCCTGTTTGCCCGCAGAACGTGCATGGTGTTTTACCTGAGATCATGCTGCCCGTGTGGTTTACCGACAACTTGGATGTGGCCGCGACCTACATTCAGAATCAGAGCGAAGACTGTCTCTACCTCAACGTCTATGTTCCCACAGAGGACGGTGAGTGTCTGACACGACACAGCAAAGCATTATGGTTATATCTAATAGAGGAGTAGAGTGCAACAGTGCCCATCCACATTTTTTTTTCAGCTGCCTTGGTTCAGGAAGTATTTTCCCATAGGTATTTTAAAAAAGTCATGAACAAAATCAACCAGCTGCGAGGTAAATCACAACATTGCAAACTAATATTTGAAGCAAACAATCTGACAAAAAGACAAAACTTTAATAAGGGAAGGACCTAGAACTATTGATGTTGATTACGGATATAGAAACAATCTATTTTATGTAATTGCAAAATATGCATTATATACAAATATTATGTACATATATATACAATTAGGGATAGGTGCTAAGAAAATATTTTGGCACAATCTTCTTGTTTGGATACTCTGATTGGTGGAGTTTTTTTTGCAGAATCATAGGTTTATTATATACTTAACAACCTCGTAGCTCACAGTAGGTCTGTCTTCAACAGGTTATAAATTAAAGAACAATTCACCTATGGAGAAAACTAATGGGGTTTTTACTGCTGCACTCTATTTTTGAGTAATGGAACCTATAGACATGCATGTTACATGTACTGCATAGTAGATGCTACAATATTTAGGGATAATTTGCCCGAAATTAAAACATGTTGTCATTTACTCATTGCTTTTTACTGATGTTCCAAATCTGTATGACTTGCATGCTTCTTTGGAACACAAGATAATATATTTCAAACAATGTCTTGTTTTGTCTATATAATGAAAGCCAGTGGGGTCCAGAATTGTTTTGGACCTCACTGACTTAACCTGTATGGACAGAATCAGAACATTTTGCCGTGCTGGCGAAAACGAGTCGGAATGAGCAAATTTTCAAAAATGAGTTTTTTTTATTTTCACATTCTCCATATATGACTTGTTGAAATTGGACAAATAGCTATAATTTGAAGGCAATAGAGTCAGCAGAGATGATTTCGAGAAAAATCGAGTTAAAGTTTCATAAGCAAAATCACATAGCAAAGTTGCATATTTTACTCCAATTCTTTTCTTAATAGTAATTAGTCTACTATACTATTAATCACAATATAGCTATTTCATATTAACTATAAAAAATTAGAACAGATTAATCTAATATAATGTTACACAACAGATTTTTCCCCAACTATTAACTAAACTATTATGTAAGACATAACCGATTATGTTTGTTTGATTCTCGACAAGACAGGCTATTTCACAATAATGTACTTTATTGGGAGATCGTGTACTTTGGGAGAGAGAAGCAAATCTTACGCACGCGCTTTGCAAATGTTGTTTAATTACTATTTGGAGCATTGGGGTCACTATAAGAAGGGCTTAATAAAATTAATTTGTAAAATTCAACCAAAACTGATTTTTTAATTCTTTTGCCTGTAGCTCAAAACTAGACCGTGCGCATTCAGACTTAATTTTACCAGCACGGGTCACTTATCTTTCTTGTGTGTTCTGTGGAAGAAAGAAAGCCACACAGATTTAGAGTGACATGAGGGTGAGTAAATCATGACAGAATTCTCATTTAAGACTGGACTATCTCTTTAACACTACAAAGAACTTTACAGTGAAAATGAAATAATTTTCTTCCTTTGAACTTTGGTGCAGCTTTACCAGACCTTGACTAAGAACATGCCCTTGTCCTTTCCCAGTTATGATCAGTCCACTGCATTCTGGATCAGGACTTGTCAGGAATAGTTTACCCTATGATTTACTTAAAGAGTGAGGCCAGCTGGAAAGACTAAAGCATTCTGGGAAATTACTTATGCTCCAGTATAAGACATACGTTTACGACAGATTGGGGAAAATTGATGGAGAGTTAACAAATCAAAGAAGTGACTGACTTTTCAGACTGTGGTAAAACCCCTCAACATTTGTCTTTTTCTTCTCCTCTTCCAGTTCTTTTTTGTCCTTTTTTTTTTTTTTTTACTTTTGAGAAAGAGCAAAGTGGACAGATACTCTCAGAGGATGGAAAGAGCTGATTTGCGAGGAGGTGTTTTTCTCCCGCAATTAAGCTTCCAGCCGCCAAGTCGCCCAGAGAAGCAAATTATTGACATCAGCAGTAATTTGCAATCTCAGAGCCCTTTTTGCTCCTTTCCTCTCAGTTTTTACCTCTTTTTGTCAGCCAGTGTAGGTGTTTTGTGTTTACAATGGTAATTGTCTTAAGCAATTCTTTCAATTATGAAAGAGTGCTTAGTAATTTGCAACCTGTGTTAATGAGAAAAATGCAACAAACTCATTACCTCAGTATGTGCACTATGTACAGTATATAATGCCTCAGTCATAGCACATCAGCACATTGCAGTCAGACTGAACATCTGCATAGGCCTGTGAGTGTTTGTTCACAGCAAAGATGCCAGTGTTGTTTTCTTGTTTTTTTTGACACCATCAGCAGTGCGTCTCTTTTCCTTCCTTCTCTTTCTGCTTTTCTCTCTCGTTGCGTCTTCCAGCACTCATTCTCATCCCACATTATCTCTTTCTCTGCGCCATGTGTCTTTCACAAAGCCCTCTGCAAATCTGCCGATTCCTAGATTCCCAAATGTGCCATCTCCCATTTTCCCAAATCCCCAAATTCCCTTTAATCCACTCAGTCTCTCCCAAGCCGGCTTGCAATCCTGCACATTTTAGAACAAATACGTTATCCAGTGCATTGTGTTTCAACACCAAATGGTGGATTAATTCCTTCATTTTGAACATAATTAAGCTGTACATGACTATATATATATGTTCAGATCTAATAAAGGAGATCTTTTGTTTAGTTTTACATATGTAGAGTAACTCTGCATCTTAGAACTGCAGTAAAGATATACAGATCTTATTTTACAAAAGTGTATGCTGTACTGCAGTTGATCCATGTGAGAGTTAAAAGAGGGGGTGGACAGGAGATCAAAGCTGCATCAGTTACTATATGTGGGGACCATCCCTGCCCCGAACTGCCCCAGGCAATTTATACAGCACTGTATATAGTCTCATTATTTGTCTCGCTTTGTTCTTGTTCCTCTGACTACATATAGTGACATCTGTTATAGCCTCTTTTAGAGGAAACTAAAGCAGAATTCTGAACTCTCAGATGCAGCTAGATTTAAATATTTATGTTTTTATAGGACGGAATTGATTTCCATAATTCCGTAAAAAATTTTGAAAGTAGTTTTGATCTCTGAAATACAGGTAAATAAATATTATAAATTATTTGTGTACGTTTTCTTTTTTCAATATATTTTAAAATAAAAGGCTGTAATTTATACCTGTGATGGCAAAGCTGATTTTTCAGCATCCGCTCCTGTCTTAAGTCTCACGCGATCCTTCAAAAATCATTCTAATATGCTGATTTGGTGCTCAAGAAACATTTCTAATTAAACAGTTTTGTAGGAGAACAGTGATGCATTTATTAAGGATTCTTTGATAAAAAAAAAAAAACAACAGAACAGTGTAACAGTGTTTAATTGAAATAAAAATATTCTGTTTTGTTGTCCTTGAATTAAAGTCTTAATTTAATGTCAAACATCAACTAACCCCAAACTTTATTTTTTTTCCGTTATCTGTAGCAGTCATTAACAACATGGACATTTTCCCCTTTTTTTTTTTTTTTTTTTTTTTTTGATAAACAAATGTGGAGCCTATTATTATTATTATTATAAAAAGCCTAGTTCTGGTTTTGGATGCCCAAATGTATTTTCTCTCATTTGTTGTCTGGTGTTTATGGCAGGGCTGAGAATGCCTGGGGAGAAAATAACTGAACCTGTGGGAGTTGTTTGAAGGCTAGAGGCGGATGGTCAATCAGAGGCATGTGTGAGCAGGACTGATGGGTTAGTTTTAGCATGACTGTGCACTCTGCAGCCCACCTGATACTGTCACCAGCCTGTCTACTCACTCTTCTCTGTCAGATCCATTTGACCGAGAGAAAACACAAAGCCTACAGGATTTTCTCATTTTTTAAACCAAAAAAAAATAGATAAATTGATCAATAAATCAACAAGCAAGTAAAATCTGAATATATTGGCTTTACACAAAGCAGATATACTGTAATATGATTCTGCCTCAAAGAGCTACAATAACATCCCATATATTGAAGGATCCCAAAGGCCAAGGAGGTAGAAATGAGAAATGGAAGAAAGAAATGAAGGAACACTTGAACAAAAGATGAAATTCGAATGGCATTCTTGTTTTCTATGGGAGGGAAATCAAAACTGCTTCGGAGAGCACCTGAGCGTTGGTGTGGAGGGCGTTTTTTAATTAGCTCCTGGAGTATTCTGAATATAGACGGACCGTTTCGGGCCCCTTTGAAGTATTAGAAGCCGAGAAGCACAAAAACAGCTCTGCGACGCGTGACAAAAATATATTCCAATATATATATATATATTCCAACAGAAGTTCACAGGCTACAGCTGGAGTGTTTGAGATATTGACTTTTAACAGGGCCGGTTTAGTGTAACTCGGAGGTGGTCTGCTTTTAGCAATGGCATCATTGTCATATTACAACCAAATGAATGTTTAAAGGGAAAAATATCATTTAGCCTTCTCTCCCCTGAACTACTGTAGCTTGTGCTTTTCCACTGTGTTTGCCTCTTTCACTAAATGAATACCAAAGGAAGGCTTCAAATTTGCAGCAAGGTCAAACCAATGGCTCAGTGTCTCAGCTTGGAGTTTTAGTAGAAAGTAATGAGAGCAAATTGGTAACTTTCCAGCTGAGAACGTGTGCAGGCTTACTTGAAATCGTGTGTGTGTGTGGAAATCCCAGAGCAGAACTGTTATATTGTTAGACTGCTGGGCCATGAGATTTTGGGGAGGAAGTGTGTGTTAATGAATGTGTCTATAAGGCTGTCAGCTCAAGAGAATAACAAATACTCAATTAAAAGAATGAGATAACAGCTGACGGACACAAGAAAATGAATATGACTTGAGTAATAAAGATGTATAGTGCAAGAATGAAGAACGAATGTACTGCAGAGCGAAGTAAATGAGAGAGATGCCGAGAAATGGAGGGAAATTGGAGAGGGAAGGAGATGAGAGCAGAAATGTATGGATAGATAACGCTGACACAGAATGAGGGTTTGGCAGGGGACGGGGTCATCTTGGCAACCCCTCAGCTCTTTCTGCGTGTAGCTGTCAGGCAGCACGTCAGAGCAGTGCGAGCGTGTGTGTGCGTTTTTGTGCGTTACCAGTAGACTCTCAATGAAGGAATTAGCAAGAGCACTGCCACACACTCTATTTATAGCCACAGAAGAGTGAACCACTTGAGAGAAAGTTATTAGGTGTGTGTGTGTGTGTGTGTGTGAATTCTTGACGTAGGCCGTTGTTTTGCAGATGGTGCATTGTGCTGGGTCGTGCCGTGCTTTCTTTCTTCCTCTCCTCTTTGCCTCACGCAGAAACTCTTCTCACATGCTAACAAGCTAATTGGTTTGACATCAGTTGTTGTTGGAGGTGTTTGTACAGTTACAGTTACTGTTACAGAAAGTATCCTGAATGAATGGACTCCATTAATAAACACGTATAGATTAGGTGTTTAAAGAAGCGGTTTTCAGGAGCATCTAATTGCTACAGATTTAATATAGAGGACTGTATTCACGCTAATGGCTAAATGCTTTTGGAAATGATTAGTAGATGATCAATTTTTTTTTTTTTTTTTTTTTTTGATAGCCAATATACATATATCAAGCTTTTTAAGTTAAGAATGTCTACAAAAAACCCTAAGCGTAATAACGGCTACAATTACATTTACATTTAATTTCCATTGAACGAAATAGGAAACAAATAAAATAAGAAGTTTTATTAAAAAAATCTATAAAATAAACTGATTTATACTTTAGATAGCAACTTCTTGACTCTTTAACCCCTTACTAGTAACCCCCCTTTTTTGGCATGGAGACCGAAATTACATACCCAAAATAAAAAGGTTTCTGCTCATGATTCTTTCTCACTAGATACATAACCAACCTTTATTCACAAAGCTGACACTTTAAAGTTTACTGTTCAGGAATCAGAATCACTCAGACTGTTATGATAATAGAGATATATAAGCTCAAACATAAAAACAAAAATAAAAATATTAAAAACATATGTTTTAAATGTATTTAAAAAATTGTTGATGTAGGAAATGAGTTTGAAAACACAGTGTAGCTAAGGCCACAAGTCTTCCAAGACTTCATAAAAAATGTCATAATCGAATCTGTAAAACTGTGAATTTTATGAAATATTTTCTAAGGCCATGTCATGTGTGTTTTTAGAGAAGGCTAATCAGATTGATTTATGGCCCTTGTCATCTCTGTAAGATCTCACATGTAAACTTTCCTGTGCTCTTTGTGTATGTTTCACTGTTAAAAACTGCCTGAATCATGATTGTATTGTTCTCACCAAACGGTTCTTTCACACCTCCGCCAAGTATGACACATTATCCGCATTATTCTTTTATCATTATTCTTTTGTTTTTATTCCACCTTTATTAGCCTTGATTGTGGTTTTTCAGGCTTTACAAAGCAACAAAGCAGCGATCTCACTTCAGTCTCTCTTTGCATTTAGCCCTTATTTATCAAAAGTCTTACTATAAAAATACAACAAAACATTTTCTTACGACCTTACGTGAATTATTGAGACAAAAATGCATTATGAAGAAGAAAAGCACCTGCTATTAGTAGCATTGGTGCTAACGTTAGCATCAAGCTACATCTGACAATTTATGAAATTATTAATACACTTTTACTCAAAACTCACTTTAAACCCCGATCGAGTGTTTATAATAACTTCCTTTAGCGATCAGGGGTGGAATTTGGTCGTTTACTGTTGTAAAAATATGTTATTTGTAGCCTTTTTCATCGCTGCACAAGTTAGCATTTCCGATGTACATTTTCGATTTTTTTTATAAAAACGCCCCAGATCTCAAGAAATTCTCATACCAAGCTTTACTATCGTAATCGCGGGTTTATTATTCGGATATTTTGTGTGTACAGAGGTGTTTCAGTGTTGTTTTGGCCAGATAACTACCAGGAAGTGTGCAGGAAGCATGTGACACGATGGGGCGGTGTCCAGATATTACACTCTCAGATTGACGTTTAAAAGACCCAATCAGAGTCTGAGTCACACACCGCACAAGCTGTGACTACTGCACGCACACACAGATCGCTGGGAGAGGCTGTTTATCATCTGATCGCGTAAATCCGTGGAAAATGAATAGAAATGACGATTCTGTCTGAAGAAATATGAAGTAAACATCAGTAAATATATCCATATATCTCCGCAGATATGCATCTTTGGTCTGTAAATCCTTATTGACGCTGTTCAGTGAGTCTATGTGAACACAAATAAACCGCTCTTGACGTGACTGAATATGAGGGAGTTGTTAATTTCTATTCAAAATGTGGCATAATACGGATTTATTATTTTGCACTCCTGACATAAATCACTAAATATCTGTCACTGCAACAATGTTTTATCAAAATATTGGTCAAATATCGAAGCTTGAGTCTTTAAACTTTCCATTGATGCACAGTTTGTCCAGATGAAGTAAGACAGTGATGTTTAATGTGCTGTGAAAGTGAAACAATAATAAACTGGGGCCGTCAGCGATGTTTGCACTCAAAGGGGTTAATCCTATTATGATCATCATGCACAGAGTTGATGTGTTTTATACAGGAAACTATTTTGCACCTAACAACTGGATTTGCTGAAGTTTGCAAGGTTTTTGTAATTAAATATGTAATAGGTATTCAAAGGCTGTTTAAATGATGCAAATGTGTATTTTCTGAATGCCGACGGTATATTGAAATAGTATTATTGTGTTCGCTTTCTTTCTTTTATTAGACAGAAATTAGAGCTCCCCCCACATCTGCAATTAGGCAATGGGCTTCTCAGTGATTCTGACACTTGTAGGCCAAAAGGAAAAACACAATGGCTAATGCCGATAATTACAGAATGACAGATATCTACTGATGTCTGGTATTGGCCTTTGTGATATATATTGGCTTGCCACCAGAAATGAAGTAGAGGTTTGGTGTGAAATTTGAAGGAATCGTTCATTACAATTATTTTCTCATTATCATGTCATTTCAAACCCTTGAATGATGTTGTTATAGTAAGTTATAAATGATGAATAGCATGGTGTCAAGCTCAAAATTTAAGCCAAAAAGGCCCCATAGTAACAGGTTTGATATCATCATCTTTTGTTATGAGACACTCGATGTTGATGCAATTGGCTTTCCATCTACGCTGTAGCCACTGTATTTGATTTAAAAGCTTCACCAGAGGGAAATACTTTTTCTAATAATTACGGGTGCATCTCAATAAATTAGAATGTCGTGGAAAAGTTCATTTATTTCAGTAATTAAAATCAAATTGTGAAACGTGTGTATTTAATTCAATGCATACAGATTGAAGTAGTTTAAGTCTTTGGTTCTTTTCATTGTGATGATTTTGGCTCACATTTAACAAAAACCCTCCAATTCACTATCTCAACAAATTAGAATACTTCATAAGACCAATAAAAAATGTTTTAGTGAACTGTTGGTCTTCTGGAAAGTATGTTCATTACTGTACATGTACTCAATACTTGGTAGCAGCTCCTTTTGCTTTAATTACTGCCTCAATTCAGCGTGACATGGAGGTGATCAGTTTGTGGCACTGCTGAGGTGGTCTGGAAGATTCTCTCTGGGGTTCAGGTCTGGTGAGTTTGCTGGCCAGTCAAGCACATCAACACCATGGTCAATTAATCAACTTTTGGTGCTTTTGTCAGAGTGGGCAGGTGCCAAATACTGCTGTAAAATGAAATCAGCATCTTCAAAAATCTGGTCAGCAGAAGGAAGCGCTCCAAGATTTCTTGGTAAACGGCTGCAGTGACTTTGGTTTACCAAAAAACACAATGGACCAACACCAGCAGATTACATTGACCCCAAATCATCACAGATTGTGGAAACTTACACTGGACTTCAAGCATCTTGGGCTATGAGCTTCTCCAACCTTTCTCCAGACTCTAGGACCTTGGTTTCCAAATGAAATACAAAACTTGTTCTCATCTGAAAAGAGGACTTTGGACCACAGGGCAACAGTCCAGTTCTTCTTCTCCTCAGCCCAGGTAAGACACCTCTGACGTTGTCTGTGGTTCAGGAGTGGCTTAACAAGAGGATTACGACAACTGTAGCCGAATCCCTTGACACGTCTGTATACCTTGACTCCAGCCTCAGTCCATTCCTTGTAAAGTTCACTCAAATTCTTGAATCAATTTTGCTTGTCAATCCTCATAAGGCTGTGGTTCTCTCGGTTGGTTGTGCATGTCTTTCTTCCACACTTTTTCCTTCCACTCAACTTTCTGTTAACATGCTTGGATACAGCACTCTGTGAACAGCCAGCTTCTCTGGCAATGAATGTTTGTGGCTTACCCTCCTTGTGAAGGGTGTCAATGATTGTCTTCTGGACATCTGTCAGATCATAAATCTTCCCCATGATTGTGTAGCCTACTGAACCAAACTGAGAGACCATTTTGAAGGTTCAGGAAACCTTTGCAGGTGTTTTGAATTGATTAGTTGATCGGCATGTCAACATATTCTAATTTGTTGAGATATTGAATTGGTGGGTTTTTGTTAAATGTGAGTCAAAATCATCACAATTAAAAGAACCAAAGACTTAAACTACTTCAGTCTGTGTGCACTGAATTTATTTAATAAATGTATGAATTATGACATTCTAATTTGTTGAGATGCACCTGTACATACAGTGTCTGTTCCTTACATAAAGCTATTATATGAGTTCAGTAGACTTGGAATAAAGTGCATGAGTTAGATTACTTTTATGGTGCATTTTGATAATTGACAGCCCAGGGTCACTTAAAACTAGTGTTACTTTAATATCGATTCAACTAAAAAAAAGTTTTTACGGTTGACTACAGTAATGACAAGAATATTTCTTTTTCACAGAAAGATAAGATCATACAGGTTTTGAGCAGCATAAGGGTGAGTAAATAATAAATAATGACACATAAATAACTATTTCTTTAAGTAGTTTCTTTGTCTTGGGTGGTAACAGGCTTCAAAATGCCACCCTGCATCTTTCCTCTTACTCAGAGAGAAACATGGAAATCGCATACATGCAGAGCCATTGCCCTCTCATTTCCTTTCTGTTACTCTGTCTCTCTTTCCCTCTCTTTCCTCCTGCTGCTTTCTTCTCTCTCTCTCTCTCCGTGTAGCTCAAAGGGCCGTCTCTTCAGTGCCTGCTGCAGCTTAGGCGGCAAGTGGCTGTGAATGCAAATTAGATTCAAAAACAGACACACACACACACACACTCATACACGCTTGTACCTCTCCTGGTGCTTCGGAGAAGGATGAATGTGGAAGTAGAAACTGTGGGAGAGGCAAAGAAGGAAAGAGCACTTGGGGCGAAAGATGGAATAAGGTGAAAATAAAAAGGATAGGAAGTTTGAGAGTATGTCAAGAGTGAACCGGTCTGACCTTATATCAGTTTTTACTGTGTGAGGGGAAAAAAAGATCTGGTACACGTCCCATAGGCCGGTCCAGATCTATGCTGATTCTGTGAGGAAATCTGCAGATTTCTGTGGAATGAAGGTATTGAAACTGTTACCGGGGACGTAGCTGGAGGAGAGCGGGAAGGGAAGGAAAGGGAAGATGTTGGCGTGGTGGAACATCGTCAGTGACATGTTCTATTTTGATCCATGTGATTAGCGGCTGCTTTTGTATGTTTTAACAGGATTACAGCAACGTCAGCGAGAAAAGGAGAAAAACAATAGTCATTTAAAATGAGCTAGATTACATTAAATCAGCCAGATTAGCCTGCATCTGTCATGTGTGCACTCATACACACAATCTCTCACATTCACACACAGACACACACACACGTTAAAGTCATTAATAGGCCTCATAAGTCACTATGGAGTGTCTCAAACCATTACTGCAAAGTTTTGATTGTTTTTGCTCTTCAAGACACTATATGATTACAACCTTACTTTTCTAATTATTATATTAGAATCTCATATTAATTATGAAAAGATATATTAATAATTGGTTCATTGAGATTTGTTCGTAAATTTAATGTTCTACTGTATTTTTAGCTGCATATTTGTGTCAAACAGTACAGACCAAAAACATAAATATCTATCTATATGTACCTTATATTTTAATACTGTAATGCAAGCATTGTGCCATATGTCACCACATTAAGGTAAAAGCTGGTGTGTGTTAGTCCTGACAGGTGTTTTCTTCAGATTTGACTTAAATCAGGGATGTCCAGTCTTGCTCCTGGAGGGCCTTCAAAATTAAACACACCTGAAACAGTTAATCAAAGCTTTCAGGATTAAAAGACACTTCCAGGCAGGAGTTAACAGATAAAGATAACGATAAAGATACAGTTCTAAAAATCGTTCTCAATATTAAAGAATAGAGTCCACACTACAACTATAATGATAAAGGCACAGATAAACAGTATCGTTGGAATCATTTTTAGAGCGATTTTTTTCCCAGCTGATGAACAATACAAACATTGACATCCAATCAAAATCGACCCTGCTATAACGAGCTCGAGGATTTAAAGCGGCGGATGCACATGCGCTCAGAATTAACAGACGATATAGTTTACTGGTGTGAACACTAATATCGTTATCTTTATAGTTATATTTATAGTTATCATGCTCGGTGTGAACGGGCCTTAAAGGCAGTTCTGAAGGCGATAGGGGGGTCAAACACAGTATTAGTATGGTGTTCCTAATAATCCTTTAGGTGAGTGTATATAAAATTTCATTTAAATACAATGATGGCAAAGCTGAATGTTATACCAGTCTTCAGTGTCACATGGTCCTTCAAAAAACATCTACATTTCTTATAATTATCTATGCTAAAAACAGTTAATATTTTGTTGAATATTTTTTTCTGGAAAATCATAATATGATTTTAAGGACTGTTTATTGAATAAGGTTTTTGCCTTCACCTAAGATCAATTTAATGCATCCTTGCTGAATGAACATTTATATATATATAAAAAAAAAAATATATATATATATATATATATTAGGGTCGGGACTTTAACGCGTTAATTGAGATTAATTAATTACACAAAAAATAACGCGTTAACTAAGATTAACTAAAATTGCACTGGTCTGCTAGACTTAGTTGAACAAAAATAAACAATATTTTGTTGCTTAAGCTTATGTATTCAGTCATTATTCAATGGTATACTATAAATCCATGTGAAAAAAAATTACTTCTCACAGTTCTCAGGTCAAATATTTATCTGCGATTAAAATGCGATTAATTTCGATTAATTAATTACAAAGCCTCTAATTAATTAGATTAATTTTTTTAATCGAGTCCCGGCCCTAATATATATATATATATATATATATATATATATATATATATATATATATGTACATTCTCTGAATAAATAATACAGATATCTTATGCAGTTTTGCTTTTCCAATATACGTATCATCGATTTTGTTTTAAGGACGCTTTGATAAACAGTATTTAGTCAAAAGATATTAATTGGGATTTTTTAAATCTCTCCAGTAGTGGACCGTTTAAGGGCATTTTTTCTCAGAATATGATATTACAGCAGTGATTATAATGAGCTCTTGGCTCATGTCAGCTGTGTGCAGGATTTGAAGTCTAATGTCAGTCTTATGACAGCTCTTTATGAGTGAGCAGGCAGATAAATCACAGGGCATCGTGTTTCTCTGGAGACCCAGCTTTAATTCCATGCGGTGAGGGTTACCGGGGAAACAGTTTTAACCTTCATGCTGTCTGCATCTCCACCACACCTAAATGTCATCCCATCCAGCTCTGCTGTTCAAATATTCCTCTTTCACACATTCACTCCATCCCACCTTATCTCTGTGTCTCTCTTTCTCTCTGTCTACACCAAACACTCCTTCTTCCACTTTTATTCAGCCTCCTATTGTTCTCTATTTAACATTTGTGCTCTCTTTCCCTCTCCAAATCTACCATATTACCTTTTTTTATTATGTGGTTCCATGGCAATACTGTGGCTTTTTTATCTAATATAACAGGGTTATATAAAATCAGTTGCAGCAGTGGTTCTCAACCCTTTTTCCAACACAATATTTAGGTATTTCTACTGTTTATTTATTGATATATTGAATTATTTAACATGATTAATTTGATGTTTCTGTAAGTTCTAATCCAGAACTTCATGTTCTTTAATCATTATCGGGAAGAAATAACAAATATTTAATAACAATTATTTTTCAATTTGGTAGTTTAACCCTTTAAATCCTGAGGGCATTTCTGCCTCACTGAATTTTTAGTTTTTTTTCTGAGCAACATACACAAAAATAATGACTCATAACTCGAAGACTGAAGCAAGGAGAGTCAAAAGTTTGGTATCGTTTGATGAAAAACTTTCTGTACTTTCAGGAGAAAGAAATATTTAATTTGGACATTCAGCTGCTGAGAAATACCTGATAAAATGTCAGCCAAAATGTACGTGTTCAAGAGAATTTTTTCATATCTGTCTTATTTGACATTCACTCTAAAAAATAAAGGTGCTTCACGATGCCATAGAAGAACCTTTCTGACTAAATGGTTCTATCAAGAACCTTTAACATCTGAAGAGTATAAAATGGAAAGAAAGAGATGGTTCTTTAAAGAACCTTTGCCTGAACAGTCAAAAATGGTTCTTCTATTGCATCACTGTGAAGAACTTGAAGCACCTTTATTTTAAGAGTTTTCAATATCCCTGGACAGTAAATATTTTTTGATGATGTTCCCCAACATGTTAGCTGTATTTTTTCACATTTTGTGGTGATAGCATAAAGTATCCAAAAGTTACAAAAAAAACCTGTTTTAAAAACTGTTGTTTTCTGGGTGCCATACACAAAAATATTGACTCATAACTCCAGAACCGTAGCAAGGAGAGTCAAAAGGTAGGTATCTTTGGTAGAAGAAAAAAAATTGCTTTGCATTTTAATATTCTCTTTTTGAGAAAAATAATTTGACGTTCAATATCTCATGAAAAAGTTAAGGCAGTAGAACATTTATTTTTTGATGTTCCCCAAAATATGTGCTGTATGTGAATGAGCTTTCTTTCAGACCTATACAGTTTTGAAATTGTTGTTTTGAATTTGAAGTAATGGCTCACTCAAGTTTAATCAAAGCAAATTATACTTGTTTTATTCTTCTTCAAGAGACCTTTCAAATGACATACAGTATGACACATGACTATCTGAGCTGTGTGATGTTTCTGAACTTCTAAGATTTAAAACGATACCTAATTATATGTATTAAAAAAAGTTATATAAAAGATCAAATACACAGAAATATTCTCGGTTTTACATTCTGCTTGCCAAGTGTTCAGTGGACCTCTCCCACTGATTTCTTAAATTCAAGGGTTTAGGAATCATTTACACACGCAAGAAGCAATGGATTATTAGGGCTCAAGCCTGGAGGGCGAGAGCCCTATTGTTTTCCTTAGGATTATTTGTTATTATTATTATTATTATTATTAGGGCTCAAGCCTGGAGGGCGAGAGCCCTATTGTTTTCCTTAGGATTATTTGTTATTATTATTATTATTTATTCCTCTAATTTTTTTCCAAGGTTTCGGGGGCTTTTGGGGTCCTTAACATGCTTAAAAAGTCTTGAAAATTGGCACACACATTGGAACCTGCGGCCATTAGGGCCGGGCAGAGACTGATACACGGGCGTGGCACAGGGGCTCTACAGCGCCCCCTGGAATACTGAGGGCCATATATCATACATACTTGCACGTAGACACACGAAACTCGGTACACATGTAGATCTCATCAAACCAAACAACTTTTGTACTGCATGTCATAGGCTCCGCCCAACAGGAAGTTGGCTATTTTGGGTTTAGTAGTCATATTTTTCGTCAAAGTTGTGGGGGCTTTTGGGGTCCTTAACATACTCAAAAACTCTTGAAAATTTGCACACACTTTGGAATCTGTGGCCTTTAGGAGCCTGCAGAAGCTGGGACCCGGGCGTGGCACAGGGGCTCTACGGCGCCCCCTGGATCACAGTCAGAAATGTTGATGTATAGCTCACACATACTTGCCAATATTCATATGAAACTCAGTACACATATAGATCTCATTGTGCCGAACAACTTTCGTATTGAATATCATAGGCTCCGCCCAACAGGAAGTCAGCTATTTAGAGTTATGTAAAAAGCGCATGCTCTGGAATTTGAAATACTTGTCATAGGTTTTTTACTCGATTGTCGCTAAACTCGGTCAACATGATCTCAAGACATTGGGGATGAAAAATTGCCAGGGGATTTTTGATATCTCGAACGGTTTGCTCGTGGCGAGGCTTTGAAATTATGGCGAGAAATGAGAAACAGGAAGTGTCTAATACCATCCACATACATTTCCTAATTTTAAGCAAACTTCATCAGATTATTCATTGTATGATGTCGATCGCATATATGTGACTATTAGGAGTCAAAGTTATAGCGCCACCAACTGGCAGCAGGAAGTGTGTCATTTTCAAAATGCTTTGAATTCAGCATCTTATTTTTACTCGATTTGCTTCAAACTTCATCAGAATAATGTTAAAACACAGCCGATATAAATCTGCAAGGGGGATATTGATATCTAAAAATATTGTTGCCGTGGCAACATGTCAAACTGGAATACTTCTCAGGTGATTTTGAGTCATATAACATACTTAGAATTTCATCAAACTCAGAACACATCAGTATTAGTGACAGCTAGACACTGGCACAATTTCATAAGAGGGCGTGGAAGAGGCACTCTATAGCGCCACCTTTTGTCAAAAGTGGGGGGGTTAGTTTTAGCTACAGACACCAAACTCAGTACAAAAATTGTTCTTATCAAGATGGACAACTTTCTAATTCACAGTCATCAGCTACGACCAACAGGAAGTCGGCTATTTTGATTTGAATGTGGATTGTTTTTTACATTTAGCTGTGAATTAATGCATACTGCTCAGAGGAGAGTAACACTATACACACCAAACTTTGTCTACATGTTGAAAAAACATTGAGGAACTTAAATTGTGAACGGGTTTTGGATAGCTTGGATGGTTTTGTCGTGGTGATTTTTTTAAATGACAGTAAAGATGGAATTATTAATTTTCCTGCATTTTTAAATTCCAAACACTTCAAAAACTTTTTTCATGCAGAAAAAAAGTTATTCTGAGTAAATATGCATAGTTTCATGACTTTAAAACACTGTATGGATAACAGAAAATAAAAAAAAACTGTCAGACATCTCATCTCACTCTGTCCATCTGTTTGACTGTGTGTGCTTAGACTTCCATTGTCTGAGAGAAAATGCGCCCCTACAGGTGCAGTTACCGGACTAAAAAAGGGAGGAGACTGTCTTTTGGTTTCACTTTTAAATCGGTTAAAATACAAATAAATACTTGGATTTAATTCACACTGACAAGCTAAACCAACATATATGATTATTATCAGGTCAGGGCTCATTAATAATTGATGTGTGGTCAGTGATACGTGAGAAACAGGAGAGATGAATCACGGCTCTGAGCAGGAGCGTGTGGAATGATGAGCTCAGAAAAAACGAGTTTATTCTTGTTTTATAGCTATTAAAAATAAAGTATTGCAGCGATATCACACAATTCACCAATTAGAGCACACCAAGAGCTAAATTAAGATGTTTTTGAACTGTTTGTGTGAAAATGAAATATTTGCGGCTGCCTATATGAAATCACTGCCTCCGATCAGCGCACACAGTGTCACAAGTTCAAAACTAACAAATTTATTCTTGTTTAAGAGCTTTTTAAAATAAATTATTGCCATAAATGCACACAATACATCCATTATAACACAACACGAGCTAAATGCAGGTGTTTGTGACCCGTTTATGTGCGCAAGACTATTTGAAAGCGCGACTGGCAGAATAACATTGATCTCTCGAGCTGCAGGATTCTGCCTTTCGTCGTAAGAACGAACACATCACGGACAAGATTATTTCAAAATACATAATAGCTTGGCGAATATAAACCAAAACAGCCACGTGAACATAAACTGTTGAGAAATAAATCTGAAGTGGATCTACTGGATTTTAATATTAAGTGACCGCATATACCAGCTGCTTCTGTCTTCAATTTTAATCTATATAAAAAATTAAACTCATTCATCTTGGCTGCTTTTTTAATGTGTGTACGTATTTAAACGCCTAAAAACCTAAAACATGCTCTATTATACTACTGTTAGCAATTTCTTTATCGTTCAATTTATCTTGTGTACACGCTTTTATTTTCATAATAAACTTGTTTGTTAGATTATACACAGTTACAGTGGTCTATAATAAATATTAACAGGTTTTATTCAAGCTGTTTAGAATGATTGCCGTAGGCTAATTTTTTAAAATGTAAATCCAAAAAAAAAAAAAAAAAAAAAAAACATTGGAAAAGAATAACTTGTACTTTTTTATACATTTTGTATAGTTTCATAGTTTATGCATTATAGTTATAAAAACAAACAAATTTAGCCACTCACATAGAAATCTTGGGCCTTATCCTTTTCTGACAGTTTTAGGGATGTTTAAAAATCCTAAAAAACCTTATTTGTGCTGCAAATAATAATTTCAAACTAATTTGATACTGACCTCTGACATCCTGTGACATGATATTTATTTGAATTTACATAATCTCATGGATGTAACAGTAAATCTTTTCAGCTCACAGATCAAGACTAAGCTGTAATGCAAGCAGAACTTTCACAAATGCTTGTAGGTCAATAAAATCATTACAAAACACTTACAAATCATTTAAGGGATTTGATAACACTGTAAAATAATATTTAATTTGTTAACATTAGCAAATGCATTGATAACACTTTATAATAACTGCACTCATTTGTAAATAGTCAGTTCATGCTTCATAAAGCCTTGTCCCAATATTAATAGTCAGTAGTAAGCAGTTTATAAATACAGCTATAAATAGCTTGTTCTTGGTTTATAAGCACATTTATTAAAAAGGAGAGTAAAGGGTCAGTTATCTTCCTATGAAAATTAAAAAAATAAAAATAAACAAACAACAACACAGATTGATACAGAACTCAGAAATGTTATTGTGGATTTATGATAAACTCAGCCTGTAAATGAATTCATTCTCCTCCAAGAAGACACAAGTAGTTCACACCAAACTTTTTTAACATGAAGCCAATATACTGAAGATGTTAAATTTCGAATGGGTTTAAGATACCTTAAATGGTGTGGCCATAGCGATTTATTAAAGTAACATAAAAAATACAATAGTTATTTTACTATATCTTTAAAAATTTTAATTCCAACTCTTCATAATTTTTTATATACCTAGAAATCATCATTTGAAGGAAGCACAGTAAGTTTCATAGCTTTATCATTTTCAAGAGCCAGCATAAAATTAAAACTATCATAACATATAAATCAAGCTTGCAATTCTTAGTACCAATAATGGCCACCAGATGGAGCTATAGGATTACTTTTAAATAATTATTGTAGAAACAAGTATGATTTAAATCATTTATAGAAATCTTTCAAAGAAAAATAATATGAATTTTATGTATTTTACTGATAAAATGACCCTCACTTAATTAGAATAACAAGCTGAAGTATTGTGAACTGTATATTAAGAAATAATTCTTTATAGGCTTTATGGACAGATAAGTTTTGAGTGACTCTTGAAGGTTCAGCCCCACATCCTCTTTTACCACTGTTTAAAGAATTTATCTTACAGAACAGGTGCGAATGAATTTTGGATAGCTTGAATGGTTTTGTCGTGGTGATTTTTTGAAATAACAGTAAAAAAGTAACCAGTAAATGTCTTTTATTTTTTTAAGTGCAGCTTCTAAACGCTTCAAAAAAATGTACACATAGAAGACAAGTCATTCTGAGGAAATATGCATAGTTTCATGACTATACAACACTATATGGATGATAGAAAATTAAAAAACTATCATACATCTGATGTCACTCTGTCCCTCTGTCACTGTGGGTAATGTGTGTGTGTGTGTGTGTGTGTGTGTGTGTGTGTGTGTTAAGTGAATTAGGTGTGAAACTATCAGGGAGCATTAAGTCTCCATCGCCAACATTTTACAGAACTGCCACTTTCCTGGAGTCTCAGAATTACAATGTGTCAGGTTCTGAGAGATCTAAGATTCCAAAAAATGATTTGATTAGAATACCATGAAGTATTGTGAAATACTATATATTAAGACTTTATATATATGCTTTATGAACAGATTAGAGTGACTCGTGAAGGACCAGCACCACCTACTCTTGTCCGATGGTTTGAGGAATATATCTTCCAGAATCCGGGATTAAGATTTAGGAGCTCATTTTTATTCCACCTCCTTTCCTGAAAGTCTTTCTTGCAGAATTGACTAAAAATTAATCTTCACATTAATTCCTAATCATTTTGCAATTCTTTTTGTCAGTTCTTCTTGACCTGTTTTTTTTCTTCTTCTTTTCTGACCTCATGACCCAGTCAGCATTTTTGTACAATGGTCAAGTCTTAACTTATCCATTTCTGTATTGCATTTGTGTTTGTGTTAAAACAGTTTGAGTTAAAACTCTTTTTTAATGCATTTCATCTGTAAAAGAAAACATGCCTAATAATTCTGCACATGAATATAAGGAGTTTTTCTCTTCCAGCTTTCCTGGACTATTGTATAGCACTCATAAATGATTAAATAAAAAATAATGGTAGTTATTAAGATTGATATGGCTTGGAATTGGTAAAATGTGCTTGGAAAAAAATCACAATAAAACAATGTTTTAATGTTTAAGTTTGGAATATTAACTGACATGAATGAATGCTATATAAATATTGTTCATGTTAACATAATGTTTATAAATGAAAGCTTATTGTAAAGTGTTACTAAATATATATATATATATATATATATATATATATATATATATTGATCTGTGAATGTGATTTTAAAGTCTAGATGATTCGGATTAACCCTTTAACCGCCATATCCTTTAAAACCTCACTGCCAGAGGGATATTGTGAATGCATGTGCCCGCTGGACACAGTTAACCTGATGCCACCGGGGTGGCGATGGCATTGGTGGCTTGAGCCCGCCATCGCTGCTTGCAGCTATATTTATTATTATTATTTATTATTATTATTTTTCTTCAAGGTTTCGGGGGCTTTTGGGGCCCTTAACATGCTTAAAAAGTCTTGAAAATTGGCACACACATTGGAACCTGCGGCCATTAGGGCCGGGCAGAGACTGATACACGGGCGTGGCACAGGGGCTCTACAGCGCCCCCTGGAATATGGAGGGCCATATATCATACATACTTGCACATAGACATACGAAACTCGGTACACATATAGAACTCATCAATACAAACAACTTTCGTATTGCATATCATAGGCTCCGCCCAACAGGAAGTTGGCTATTTGGGGTTTATTATTCATATTTGTCGTCAAAGTTGTGGGGGCTTTTGGGGTCCTTAACATACTCAAAAACTCTTGAAAATTTGCGCACACTTTGGAATCTGTGGCCTGAAGGAGCCTGCAGAGGCTGAGACCTGGGCGTGGCACAGGGGCTCTACGGCGCCCCCTGGATCACAGTTATAAATGTTGATGTATAGCTCACACATACTTGCACGTATTAATATGAAACTCAGTACACATATAGATCTCATCGTGCCGAACAACTTTCGTATTGCATATCATAGGCTCCGCCCAACAGGAAGTCAGCTATTTAGAGTTATGTAAAAAGCACATGCTCTGGAATTTGAAATACTTGTCATAGGTTTTTTACTCGATTGCCGCCAAACTCGGTCAACATGATCTCAAGACATTGGGGATGAAAAATTGCCAGGGGATTTTTGATATCTCAAACGGTTTGCTCGTGGCGAGGCTTTGAAATTATGGCGAGAAATGAGAAACAGGAAGTGTCTAATACCATCCACATACATTTCCTAATTTTAATCAAACTTCATCAGATTATTCATTGTATGATGTCGATCGCATATATGTGACTATTAGGAGTCAAAGTTATAGCGCCACCAAGTGGCAGCAGGAAGTGTGTCATTTTCAAAATGCTTTGAATTCAGCATCTTATTTTTACTCGATTTGCTTCAAACTTCATCAGAATAATGTTAAAACACAGCCGATATAAATCTGCTGGGGGGATATTGATATCTAAAAATATTGTTGCCGTGGCAACATGTCAAACTGGAATACTTCTCAGGTGATTTTGAGGCATATAACATGCTTAGAATTTCATCAAACTCAGAACACATATCAGTATTAGTGACAGCTAGACACTGGCAAAATTTCATAAGAGGGCGTGGAAGAGGCACTCTATAGCGCCACCTTTTGTCAAAAGTGGGGGGGTTAGTTTTAGCTACAGACACCAAACTCAGTACAAAAATTGTTCTTATCAAGACGGACAACTTTCTAATTCACAGTCATCAGCTACGACCAACAGGAAGTCGGCTATTTTGATTTGAATGTGGATTGTTTTTTACATTTAGCTGTGAATTAATGCATACTGCTCAGAGGAGAGTAACACTATACACACCAAACTTGGTGTACATGTTGAAAAAACATTGAGGAACTTAAATTGTGAATGGGTTTTGGATAGCTTGGATGGTTTTGTCGTGGGGATTTTTTAAAATGACAATAAAGATGGAATTATTAATTTTCCTGCATTTTTAAATTCCAAACACTTCAAAACCTTTTTTCATAAAGAAAAAAAGTTATTCTGAGTAAATATGCATAGTTTCATGACTTTACAACACTGTATGGATAACAGAAAATTAAAAAACTGTCAGACATCTCATCTCACTCTGTCCATCTGTTTGAGTGTGTGTGCTTAGACTTCCATTGTCTGACAGAAATAGCGCCCCTACAGGTGCAGTTACCGGAATAAAAAAGGGAGGAGACTGTCTTTTGGTTTCGATTTTAAATCGGTTAAAATACAAATAAATACTTGGATTTAATTCACACTGACAAGCTAAACCAACATATATGATTATTATAAGGTCAGGGCTCATTAATAATTGATGTGTGGTCAGTGATACGTGAGAAACACGAGAGATGAATCACTGCTCTGAGCAGGAGCGTGTGGAATGATGAGCTCAGAAAAAAACGAGTTTATTCTTGTTTTATAGCTATTAAAAATGAAGTATTGCAGCGATATCACACAATTCACCAATTAGAGCACACCAAGAGCTAAATTAAGATGTTTTTGAACTGTTTGTGTGAAAATGAAATATTCGCGGCTGCCTATATGAAATCACTGCCTCCGATCAGCGCGCACAGTGTCACAAGTTCAAAACAAACGAATTTATTCTTGTTTAAGAGCTTTTCAAAATAAATTATTGCCATAAATGCACACAATACATCCATTATAACACTACACGAGCTAAATGCAGGTGTTTGTGACCCGTTTATGTGCGCAAGACTATTTGAAAGCGCGACTGGCAGAATAACATTTCTCTCTCGAGCTGCAGGATTCTGCCTTTCGTCGTAAGAACGAACACATCACGGACAAGATTATTTCAAAATACATAATAGCTTGGCGAATATAAACGAAAACAGCCAAGTGAACATAAACTGTTGAGAAATAAATCTGAAGTGGATCTACTGGATTTTAATATTAAGTGACCGCATATACCAGCTGCTTCTGTCTTCAATTTTAATCTATATAAAAAATTAAACTCATTCATCTTGGCTGCTTTTTTAATGTGTGTACGTATTTATTTATTATTTTGCTCTAACAAGACTTAATCTATATTTAATTAAATCAATTACATTTGATTTTACATTTGATTTGTCCATTTCTGCATCTAAACGCCTAAAAACCTAAAACATGCTCTATTATACTATTGTTAGCAATTTCTTTATCGTCCAATTTATCTGGTGTACACACTTTATTTTCATAATAAACTCGTTTGTTAGATTATACACAGTTATAGTGGTCTATAATAAATATTAACAGGTTTTATTCAAGCTGTTTAGAATGATTGCCATAGGCTAATTTTTAAAAATGTAAATCCCAAAAAAAAAAAAAAATGTAAATAAATAAAAAACATTGGAAAAGAATAACTTGTACTTTTTTATACATTTTGTATAGTTTCATAGTTTATGCATTATAGTTATAAAAACAAACAAATTTAGCCACTCACATAGAAATCTTAGGCCTTATCCTTTTCTGACAGTTTTAGGGATTTTTAAAAATCCTAAAAAACCTTATTTGTGCTGCAAATAATAATTTCAAACTAATTTGATACTGACCTCTGACATCCTGTGACATGATATTTATTTGAATTTACATAATCTCATGGATGTAACAGTAAATCTGTTCAGCTCACAGATCAAGACTAAGCTGTAATGTAAGCAGAACTTTCACAAATGCTTTTAGGTCAATAAAATCATTACAAAACACTTACAAATCATTTAAGGGATTTGATAACACTGTAAAATAATGTCTAATTTGTTAACATTAGCAAATGCATTGATAACACTTTATAATAACTGCACTCATTAGTAAATAGTCAGTTCATGCTTCATAAAGCCTTGTCCCAATATTAATAGTCAGTAGTAAGCAGTTTATAAATACAGCTATAAATAGCTCATTTATTAAAAAGGAGAGTAAAGGGTCAGTTATCTTCCTATGAAAAATAAAAAAATAAAAATAAACAAACAACAACACTGATTGATACAGAACTCAGAAATGTTATTGTGGATTTATGATAAACTCAGCCTGTAAATGAATTCATTCTCCTCCAAGAAGACACAAGTAGTTCACACCGAACTTTTTTAACATGAAGCCATATACTGAAGATGTTAAATTGCGAATGGGTTTAGGATACCTTAAATGGTGTGGCCATAGAGATTTATTAAAGTAACATAAAAAAATACCATAGTTATTTTACTATATCTTTAAAATTATTAATTCCAACTCTTCATAATTTTTTATATACCTAGAAGTCATCATTTGAAGGAAGCACAGTAAGTTTCATAGCTTTATCATTTTCAAGAGCCAGCATAAAATTAAAACTATCATAACATATAAATCAAGCTGGCAATTCTTAGTACCAATAATGGCCACCAGATGGAGCTATAGGATCACTTTTAAATAATTATTGTAGAAACAAGTATGATTTAAATCATTTATAGAAATCTTTCAAAGAAAAATAATATGAATTTTATGTATTTTACTGATAAAATGACCCTCACTTAATTAGAACAACATGCTGAAGTATTGTGAACTGTATATTAAGAATAATTCTTTATAGGCTTTATGGACAGATAAGTTTTGAGTGACTCTTGAAGGATCAGCACCACATCCTCTTTTACCACTGTTTAAAGAATGTATCTTACAGTACAGGTGCGGATGAATTTTGAATAGCTTGAATGGTTTTGTCGTGGTGATTTTTTGAAATAACAGTAAAAAAGTAACCAGTAAATGTCTTTTATTTTTTTAAGTGCAGCTTCTAAACACTTCAAAAAAATGTACACATAGAAGACAAGTCATTCTGAGGAAATATGCATAGTTTCATGACTATACAACACTATATGGATGATAGAAAATTAAAAAACTATCATACATCTGATGTCACTCTGTCCCTCTGTCACTGTGGGTAATGTGTGTGTGTGTGTGTGTGTGTGTGTGTGTGTGTGTGTGTATGTGTGTGTGTGTGTGTGTGTTAAGTGAATTAGGTGTGAAACTATCAGGGAGCATTTAGTCTCCAGAGCCAACATTTTACAGAACTGCCACTTTCCTGGAGTCTCAGAATTACTCGGTGTCAGGTTCTGAGAGATCTAAGATTCCAAAAAATGATTTGATTAGAATACCATGAAGTATTGTGAAATGCTATATATTAAGGCTTTATATATAGGCTTTATGAACAGATTAGAGTGACTCATGAAGGACCAGCACCACCTCCTCTTGTTTGATGGTTTGAGGAATATATCTTCCAGAATCCGGGATTAAGATTTAGGAGCTCATTTTTATTCCACCTCCTTTCCTGAAAGTCTGTCTTGCAGAATTGACTAAAAATTAATCTTCACATTAATTCCTAATTATTTTGCAATTATTTTTGTCAGTTCTTCTTGACCTGTTTTTTTTTTTTCTTCTTCTTTTCTGACCTCATGACCCAGTCAGCATTTTTGTACAATGGTCAAGTCTTAACTTATCCATTTCTGTATTGCATTTGTGTTTGATATTTCTCATGGGTATTTCATAATTTTCGACTTTGAGTTAAAACAGTTTGAGTTAAAACTCTTTTTTAGCGCATTTCATCTGTAAAAGAAAACAGCCTAATAATTCTGCACATGAATATAAGGAGTTTTTCTCTTCCAGCTTTCCTGGAATATTGTATAGCACTCATAAATGATTAAATAAAAAATAATGGTAGTTATTAAGATTGATATGGTTTGGAATTGGTAAAATGTGCTTGGAAAAAAATCACAATAAAACAATGTTTTAATGTTTAAGTTTGGAATATTAACTGACATAAATTAATGCTATATAAATATTGTTCATGTTAACATAATGTTTATAAATGAAATCTTATTGTAAAGTGTTACTAAATATATATATATATGTTTGGGGAATATATATATATATTGTTCTGTGAATGTGATTTTAAAGTCTAGATGATTCGGATTAACCCTTTAACCGCCATATCCTTTAAAACGTCACTGCCAGAGGGATATTGTGAATGCATGTGCCCGCTGGACACAGTTTACCTGATGCCACCGGGGTGGTGATGGCATTGGTGGCTTGAGCCCGCCATCGCTGCTTGCAGCTATATTTTTGATTTTGGACTCCCTTCGATCGTGATGATCTGCTGTAAATAATAATATGCCAGGTTCCACGATGTTTCATGTTTCATGAACTGACAAGCGTAAAAGCCATGAGAAAGTTACACCATGTGTGCATTTGGGGTTTTATGTGTTATAACTCAATGACGAATATCTTTAGATCTAAATGACAGATTATGGTATGATTGGACTCATTTTAATGAAAATAATGACATTTTCCATGATCTATACTTGACGTTTCATGAAGTTATAAATGAAAACGTAGCCTATATATTTTTTTTTATTAAATGGTTTAATGTGTGTGATAACATAATAAGGAGTATCTTTAGATCTAATTAACAAATTATGATAAGTTTGGGCTCCTTTTAATCAGGAGAATTTTCAATGATCTATGCATGTGTTTTGAAGTTGCAAATAAAAGTACAAGTGAAAGTACGGTTGATTATTCTGTTGCGCCTCAAGCACACTCATCTGGTTTCATGTGTTACAGCTATATGAACCAAATTTTTCGATCTGAACGATGGATTAAAACGGAGAATTGTCCTGAAAATAATTCTGTTTTTTGAGATCTATCATGTAGTTATGAGCTAAAATGGCACAGGCCTGCAACCTCTGATTTTTTTGCTAAGCTACATGTCCTAATTCTGTTTTATGTGTTATAGCTCTATGAGTGATATCTTTAGATCTGAACGATGGATTATGGTGAGTTTGGGCGTTTTTTTCTTTTTTCTGCAAATAATGACATGCCATTTTCTATGATATATGCATGTTTTATGAAGTTACCAGGGAAAATGCTACGTGACAGCTACCTTTGATTTTTTTTGCTAAGCTACATGTAGCCTGTGCAGTTTTATGTGTTTTATAAATTCTTGAGGAATATTTTTAGAAATTAATGATGGATTATAGTTACTCATGATGGTTCTTTTAAATCAAGACAATCTGCTCTTAAAATTGGTGTCTATTTTCCCATAATCTGAGCTTGTTTTATGAAGTTACAAGCAAAATGGTGCCTTCAATATCTTACTTTCATATGGGTCTTGGGGTGACTTCTTGTACAAAAACCAGCTCCAGTTTATTTAAAGCCCCAAACAATTATGATTGTATTATTCTACTCAATGAGAGATGTCCCGCCGGGTTTAAAGGGTTAATGAGACCCCCTGATTGAGAACCACTGCTTTGGAGTTCAGTGTAAATATCAGGACATGACAATCATTCAGGACCTTGGGTATATAAAGACACTTTTCCCCCTACGCTGTGTCCAAAAACTTAGGCAGCTGACTTGTTGCCTTGCTGCCTTATCAGGCAGTGACTTTGCAGGCAGAGTTTGCGAACAAAGATACATCCCGAAACTGATTTCAGAAAGGCTTCTGAGAGAACATAATGATCTACTACAAAATAAGAGAGCTTTTTATTACAATACTAATTTTTTGCATTTTTAAGCTAACTTTCACAGCATCGAATGCACAGAACAGTGATATATTATAGGCAGAAGGATACATTGATACTGTCTTTAAAAATCAATCACATGAAGGTGTCTCAGTAGATGGGATGTCACACAGTCTTATGATTGGACGTGCCTTGTTGCTTCTTACCTCCATATGTTGCCTGCGGAGGTGTCATTTTTCAGCTTTTGGGCACAGCCAGAGTTTTAGTTCCGATCGTGTTCCAACACACCTGGATGTAATTTTCACATAAAACCAAATACCTTGATTAGTTTATTCAGGTGCTTTTAATTAAATTTGGAGCTAAACTCTACAAAAGACAAATCTCTTAGGAGTCATTCTTGTCTACATCTGCTCTGGCAGTCCAACAGTCTGTGCTGAAACATTACTGTCAATCAAACTATTGTGGGAGGGGCCTGTCTGTGTGATGTCACAAAGACAGGCATCTGAGATCAGCTCGATTTGAGAAAGGGGCAAATATATATATATATACCCTATATATATATATATATATATATATATATATATGTATATATATATATATATGTTTTTAAATCTACTGTCTGATACTATTACTGTACCATTTTTGTGTCTCTATTTTAATCAATCTCTTTTCTATTCTGTATCTATCAGAGGTTATTATAGTTAAATAAAACTAACTCCATAAATAAATAAACAGTTGTTTGTTTATTTGAAATGACAAAGATTAACTGAATTTTTTTTTTTTTTTTTTTTTTTTTTTTTTTTTATCTAAACCCTAAGTAAACAGGAATAACAATTATATACACATATGTGACCCTGGACCACAAAACTAGTCATAAGGGTCCATTTTTATTTATATATTAAGATTTTAACATCTTTTAATAAGCTCATAAATATTTAACTAATATCATAACTATTTGAAAATCTGGAATCTGAGGGTGCAAAAACATAATAGTAAATAAATCACCTTTAAAGTTGTCCAATTCATATTACTAATAAAAAAAATGGATATATTTACAGTAGGAAATGTACAACATATCGTCATAGAATACCCTACTGATTTTTTGGCATAAAAGAAAAATCAATAATTTTGACCAATACATTGTATTTTGGTCTGTTGCTACAAATATACCCCACCGACTTAAGACTGCTTTTGTGCTCCAGGGTCACATATAAAAACTAATACAAACAACAAAATATACAACTAAATTACTAAAACTTTAATAAAAATAAAGAAATGGACAATAAAAAATATAATTCAAAATATTAATAAAAATGTAATTGTATCTCAGTGATACCAATATGTGCTACATATTTCCTCTCTCTATCAAGGATCTTCCTCGCCACTTTAACAAAGCAAAAGAAAAACCTCAACTCATTATAGACCCATGCTGGACTGTGACAATACTCTGTTTAATAGAAATGCCTCTAATGCTAAATCTAATTCTCATTTACATCTCCCCATGTCGTATAATAGAAGCGCTCTTCACACCAGGTCGGCCAGGCATCTTTAATGCTGTTAAATAGAGCTCAATTATATCCAGTCTATCAAAGTCACTTGGGTGCTCTCTTTCTATCTCCGCTCTAATTTCTACCCATTTCCACTCAGGAGAAGCTGAGAGGCATGAAAACATCAGGTGGAAGCCATCTGGCTATCTCATTCCTCTTTCAAGCTGATTTTCTGAATCACATTTCTGTAAAGAGGGTGAGCCACAGGTAGCAGATTGAACTCATATCCCCCCGTTTGGGATATCAGAGGAGAGGGTAGATTCCTGCTGGAACGATCCGGTCCACAGACACCTGTGGTCGGCCTGATTACGAGCCCTGACATCTAACACTGAGGGAGTGTGTAATTCGACTGGCATCTGCTGATGAGGCTTGCTGTGTGTGTGTGTGTGTGTGTGTGTGTGTGTGTGTGTGTGTGTGTGTGTGTGTGTGTGTGTGTGTGTGTGTGAACAGCTCATCCATGCAAAACAGCGACCTTGTGTAACTCCTGCGTAGCGTTCATCTACTTTCGGTCATGTATACTCACGTACACCACTTAGACACACATTTATTCATGTGTATGCATGCTAGGCATGATTTTACATATTTATACCATCCACACACATACAAATGGATAAACAAATTGCCTTGCAAAAACCTTCATGCCTTAAACATCTAAACAAAAACAGATAAAGCATTAACCACATTCACACTTGCACGCATACATGCATGTGTGAAAAAAAGGAGAAGAGCGTCACGTGCGCTGTCAAGGCCAGAGGGCACAGCAAGGTCAGCACCAGAAACTGGGGCTGAAATAATAGACTGTGTGAGCACCAAAGAGAATAGAGAGAAGGTAGGCTTTGGAAAAGGAGGTTATGAGGAGAGAAATGATGAGGAGAGATGATCAGAAAATAAAATTGGATGGGAGGCGTGCAGCAAAGGAGAAAGAAAATGAATATGAGAGAGGCAAGGGATGGTCAAATTGATTGGAGGAGGATGAATTTGGTGAGCAATATCTCCAGCATCTCACCATCCAGGTAAAAACCAGAGAGTGTAAAATAGAAATGAGCCTCTTGGATTGGATGGAATTGATTTTGGAAGGTTAAAGGGCCATCCTGAGACAGTAAGTCTCCGGGGGCAGTCGTGGATAGAGAGTCTGACTTGTAGCCCCGAAGGTCACGGGTTCGAGTCTCAGGTCTTGAGGGGATTGTCTCTTCCACCCTCAGCACCACAACTGAGGTGAGACCCTTGACCAAGGCAATGAACCCCAACCGCTCCCTGGACGCCGCAGCATCGGCTGCCCACTGCTCTGGGTGTGTGTGTGTGTGTGTGTGTGTGTGTGTGTTCACGGTGTGTATGCACATGGATGGGTTAAATCCAGAGCTCAAATTCCAAGTATGGGACACCATACTTGGCCACACATCACGTACTTTCCTTTACAGAGAGAAATTATAATAATGAAGAAATTAGGAAAATGGCTTCAAACATTTTTGATACATATATCTAGCAACGATGCATTAAATTTTAAAAGTGAATATTTTATTTTTTTTATTTTTATGTTCTTTAGAACCTCCTATTCATTAAAATATCCTTTTTCAGCATTGATAACAATAATAAAATCATAGAAATAAAATAATTTCTGAAGGATCATATGACACTGAAGACTGGATTATTGGCAGCTGAAAGTACAGCTTTGTCATTAATGCATCAAATTAATAAATAATCAACTGAATTAAAATAAAAAACTGAATCACTTTTTCTTTATCATATACAGTATATAGGGCATGAGCTTGTATTACTTAAGTGGAAAAAGCCACCCTTTACTCTGTACAAAGGCTAAATGCATATACATATCTTTTTCACCCCCTCATTTTTAATGCTCACATACAATAAATCAGCCCAAACTTTATTGAATCTCATTAAATGTGGCTTCCACATCCTGTCATTTTGCTTTCCACCCGAGACACCATTAGGTGCCCTCCTATCACCGCAGAAAAGGGGAGACAGTACTGGACTCGGTGGCAGATGGCACATCCTGTTTGGCTGGACTTCCTCTCTTGTGTGTTCGACTGACATGATATTTCTCTCGGTCAACGAATACACACATTGTCCCCCCTTTTACTCTCCATCTCTACCAGAGCGGGGTTGATCTGAGCTGTCTTTCTCTCACACACATATGCACTCTTTTCTTTTTCCTCTTTAATATCGAGAAAGGACAGCCATGTCCAGTAGAGAGACCTCTTCATTATATTTCTATATCTATCCCTCTCTTTTCTGTCTCTTTCTTTGACGGGCACTTTTCAGGTCAACTCACACAGAAAGAAGTCTAAAAGTGGTCTAAAAATATCTTTATAATGCATCCGCTGACAAAAATGATTTGTTTCATGAAGTTACACTCCTTTTTACAGTCCCTTTCCACTTCTGTCTGCACCAGTGACGTCTAGAAAACCAGATTTTCTATTTTGATTGAAGTTTTATTAAATTGATCAAAAGTGACAGTAAGGATGTTTCGAATGTTACAAACGATTTCTATTCAAATAAATGCTGTTCTTTTTACTTTTCGTCAAAGAAAAAAAAAACGTATCCCAGTTTTCACAAAAATATGACCTTGTTTTGAACATTGATAATAATGGGAATTATTTCACTCACAAAATTGAAGTCACACCTATTGTTTAGTTTAGATTGCAAATTTAGAAACCTGAGACCACTAGTGAAAATATGTTTAGCGTAAACCAACAATAAAATGTATTTGAACGAAAACAAGTCTTTGAATCCCAGATTTTCATTGTGGTCTCAGTCTTTCGAATCAAGTCTTTCAAAGGTTAAATGAAATGAGTATATTTTTGATCACAGATGTTTCAGAACACTTCCAGGGTTTGTGAATAATTGGTGGTTTATTTGGACGTTTTATTTTGTGCTGTGTTTGTATAGAAAGGCTAAACTCCTCAGTTTGCACTCAGAGACACGGTGTGTGTGTGTGTGTGTGTTTGAGCACAGCACCCTCTGTTCCCGTCTCCCTAGAGGGTGTTTGAGCCGTGTTTGTGTGAGAACATGAACACGTGCCTGGTGTGTTATGCCCTCCTTCCCTCAGGTCCTCTTCTCTACAACCTCTCACATTTTCAAAGCGAGGCGGATGATAGCTTGACCGGAGCACGAGGAGCGACGGAGGAGGGAGGGAGGGAGGGAGGGGGGACCGGGGTGGGAATGGGAATTCTTGTTTTTCATACCTCAGAGGTTAATTCCTGATTCCTCCACATTGATTTTTCCTTCATCCCTGGAGTCCAAACAAGCCGTCGGAACGGTATCAAGTAAAGCTGGTGTTAAAGAAACAGCAAAACAATGGCGAGAGGGAATATTCACAGAAACGTCTTTGATCTTGTAGCTGATTTGTGTCTTGTTATTCTGTGTTTATGATGCTTTTTGTTGGTTGCCTTTGCTTTTGTTTTTTGTCACCTTTTGAACAGAATGAGAACAATGACCTCTTGCTGTTTTCTTGTTTTTTGCTCTTTCTTGTTTTCTTTTTTGATTTTTCTCTTGCCACAGTAATCTTTTTTTGAATTTTCTCTTTTCTCTTTTTCCCTCCTTTTTGTCTTAACCCTAGGTCCACTCACAAAAAAACACGATGAATCGACACTGAACCGGCCACGAGATGAAGGTATTTTTGTTGCATGTTTTTTCTTTTTTCTTGTCTTTTTTTTTTTTTTTTTAAGTCTCTTTTTGGAAAATTAAAAAGCAACAGTCTTTCTTTGATAGTGTATACTTTTGGTAGAACATATGAACCTCGTGTGCATATATATATATATGTCTGTGTATGTCTGTGTGCAATGAGCTGAAAAGTTCTCGTTTGACTTTGGAAGGAGATGTGCAACTTCTGAAAGTTGAAGATGAAGACGGAAAAAACACTGTATCTTCATTAAATGAGAGAAGAACAGTGGTTTTGAAATGTAATACTCCAATAGTGCTGTCTGAAGCACAATTTTACAGCAGTTGCTTTATGATGTTTTTCAAGACTCAGAGCGATTATTAGGCTTTAAACTTATCTCCAACTCTCACAAAGACAAAGAGGTGTTTTCACCGTGCTTTGTCAGTGTGAATAGTTCTCCGGATGTGGTAGTAAAGACCAGCCAATAAATCTAAGAAATAAAATGATACCGTGGGGAGAAAAACCAGAAAAGCACAGATACACACACACATGGATCAGCACATGTTGTCACCTTCTATCTTAGATATTGCTATAAATGTTCATTTTTTGAACTCCTTTCTTGAGAGCAATGTGTGTTTTTTTTTAGCCCTGGTGTTCTTTCTTGTGTTTACGAAGGACTGTTTTTTTTTCTTCATCTTCTTCTTCTTCTTCTTCCCTCTTGATATTACTGGGGTTTTTTTACCTATAGTTCTTTGGAAATGGGAAAAATTGGGATTGGAAAATCAAAAAAAAAATAAAAAAAGAGAAGCTTTTCCTAATGCAATCCGACACTCATTGGTTTTATTGTGTTGATAAACTGCTGGTTGGGTCCTTGAAAGCTTGTGTCCTCTAGAACTGAATCATTAACCCACTCAATATTCAAGGAAGAATATTTTGCCAGATCGGGTCTGTGAACATGAGGACAAAATGAGGATCTCTTCAATCGCAAACACATGTTTTATGCTATGTGGAATTAAAATGTTGAGATTTGGGGTTTTGTTGGTTGAGGTTTGTCCTGTAATCAACATTGGCCTTCATTTAGCTCCGATAGGTAAATGTATGTGAGTGTTTGTCAGGTGTTTATGGGAAATGCTATTCGTGAACATGGCAGCGTTAAGCTGCTGAAAACAGGATCGATTTTTTGCTGAGGGAGAAAGAGTGACGTCTGAGCGCGAGTTTATGCATGTGTCTGGGTGAGTGAGTGCGTGACTAGTGTAGTGTTGAGACAAAGGTGTGTGTCCACCTGAGCCCAGCTCATTATTCAGACTGTGTGTCACATCATTATCAACGTGAACAAACACTCACACACACTTGAAATTTACAGCTTCGTGCTCGCTTTCTCCCCCGTCTCTGTGTCACGCAGACTTTATAAACTGTTCAGCAAGACAGCCTCGAGCACGTCCTCTTACTCATCCCCAGTCTATCAGCACCTCAGTCTAGATCAGGTGGATTGAAAGTGAATACTTTAGGACCCTGAATCTGTGGACTCCTCACCCCTGTACACAACAGATACAAGCCATCTGTTTAGGGGTTATGTTGTTCATGGCTCACCTCACTCAGGGACTTTCCTTTTCATATATATGAGACTTATGCAACAGAGCAGAAAGAATGTTAGTATTTTTTTATCATTCTAATTTATGCCATATATATATATATATAATCAAACTCCCCAGTTATGTTCCAAAATCTTTGGCAAAACAAAACACTATTTTAAAATTTTAAGCAAAGCATGTGAGAATTTAATTTAATTTAAATATCTGAATGGCTCCAAACTTTTGAATGGTAGTGTACAATTTTACAATAACAATTGACATTGTCTTTGGTTTTGCCCATTGAAGAGCCATATTGTTTGACCACTAACTGGTCATTGTTAAATAAAAATTTGGCATAATTTAAAAATTTACTGCTAAATCTCAATAAATCTTTATCGTTTTGTAGAAACTGGTTCTGCTCTTCATTGGTTACTGAACACGTCTTTCACGGATGGTTACCCTGATTTACAAAACACATTAGCACACACTAAACTACTGCAGCAACAGCAATCAGCCGCTGATTGGTTGAGGGAATTAACGCTCTTCAACCAGACTGCGACAGCACAACTTTGTGTAGTTCAGCCGAACAAAGCCAGATTGGGGTTGTGGGTTTGACAGCTGTTGTATGTTAAAGGGGTCACATGATGTTGCTAAAAATTAAATTATTTGGTGTAATGAAATGTGTTTTTGAGGTTTAAGGTTCAAAACACATTATTTTCCACATACTGTACATTATTGTTTCTCCTCTAAGCCCCGCCTTTTTGAAAAGTATAGATTTTTACAAAGCTCATCGTTCTGAAAAGCTAGGTTTGCTCTGATTGGCCAGCTATCCAGTGCGTTATGATTTGCCGAATACCTCAAGTGTGTGACTAAAATTTTACGCCAGATCAGATTATGCCACCAACACTGCATTTATCTGACTGTAAGGGTAGGTTAAGGGTTGGGGTAAGTGTACATGTTAATAAAGGTGCAAGTCTAAAGTTTAAAATCCCGTAAGCAAATCACATAACATTTGGTTATGACGTGTGTTATGTGCTGGCTCGAACTTCCGCTATAAACACAGGTATCCTGTGAAAACAAACCATACCGAAATACCGGAGTGAACATGGCTGTGAATGACTTTTGCGGATTATGTGAAGTAAATCTATGCATCCACTATACAATCAGTGCATCTAAACTAATATTTGACAGTAGAGATGAACAGGAAAATATTTGCAGCCAACTGTCAAAGTTAGGATTAGTTCTGTTAAACACAGCTCTTCGTTCATTTCGAGTGTGTCGGAAATGCTGCGACTTAATTGCAAGATTACAGCATGACATGGGAATATTCAAGGACTGGAAAAGAAAGGAGACACTGACCTGTCAGAAGGTTGCCAGTTCAAGCTCAACCGATAAACGAGACTGAGATACACCTTCTTAAACTCCAAGGACCATAAAAAAGCAGAGGAAGGCCATGGACTTGCCATCACAGAGCAGTGTCACCAAGGTGGGTTAAACACTACAATGCTAGGCTGGACATAGGTCCAGTACTTTTATTCTCCACAACAGAGCGAATAGCATCCTGTGTCTCCATGTCCGCTGTCATTTTTCGATTTCCCTAACCTAAACTAAAATCTTAAATTCGGAGCTTAGCGTCTACATCATGGCTCTCAGCTCTCTGTTGGTTGATTGGATGGCTGGTGCGGAGCCGGAGAAAATGTGGGAGCTGGTTTGCTATTTCAGACTTAGTACAGAAGCGAACTGAAATTGAGCAGAAGTACGATGTCTGACGTAGTAAAATCTGACAGGGTAGCACAAATCGTCAGAACACTGGCGCGACGAGACAAAACAAATTAAACCCATCACAAACGAGACATTTGTAGCATCCAGTATTGCGTATCACACCACGTAAACATAAAACCATGTCTGCATTTGTGACCGGAGACATGACAAACAACAAGTGCTCCTCTACACTGCTCAAAACTCACGTTTGAATCATTAGTGGAAAATCCTTTTTTTTTTTTTTTTTTACTTTATTTATTTGAACAGGGACACTGTAAAATATACATTAACCTTAAAAAGGAGAGATGCATTACACCAGGTTGTAGCACTTATGCTAATTTCCACCTCTCTAGTCTCTGGGCAGGCTGATGACAAATAGATACACATGTTAATAATACATTTACCCCACAAAAGCATTAAAATTACCACAGCCTCCATTCACCCCTCAGCATTCATTTACAAATACACTCTCACATACACATCAATTACAACATTATGTGAACATGTTTGTATTAGAAGAAGCCATTTTTTGGCCCGATGTGAAAAAATATGAAACATGTGAAAAGATTCTTACAGACTGTGAGTCTGAACAGCCGGCAGATCAAGAAACAGTCCTCCATAAAATGCACTCCAAACATCTGAATATTTGGGTTGAACTGTACCACTGATTTCTAGTTGTGTCCTTTTTAGGAAGACCAAACAAAGTAGTTTTCTTTTACAACCAAACACACAGCATCTCCACGACATGGCAGCTGGGGCGGCAGCAACTATAAAGTTACGCCTTCTTTCTTTGCGTGAACATTTGGGCGGTGTTATGCAAAACTTCCCACAGAGTGACATAGACATGTGGGGGCGTGTTTAAACGAGCCGTTTTAGGAGGGAGTGGAAAAATATATCTCTTTGGGTTTGAGACTTTAATCTTTGCAACTTTAGGGATTTTATCTATGCACGGACAGCTTGTAACACTCCAAAGAGAAAGGAAAACTTTTAATCGCAATATATGACCCCTTTCACTTCTTGCCGCAATTTGCTCACCATTTTCTTGTCAGTATTACAGAATTAATATTCAAGTCAGTTCATTGTCACTCAGAGTCTCATATAAATCAGTCACTATTTTATACAGTATGAGAAATGATGCACATGCTCAAAAGTTGATTGTTTACAGAAGAAAAATAATAATAATTGTTTGAGATGCATAGAGTGACAATTTAGTTTAATTTTATATTATTTAATATTTAGAATTAGCTTTTTTTTTTTTTTTAGAGTTTTCATTTTAGTTTGTGTGCTTTATTTTATTTTTTATTTTATTTTATAGTTTATTTTATATTTTACTTTAATAATTATATTTAAAGTTTAATTGATATATTCTAAGTTTAATAATTGTATTTAATTTCAACTTTATTTACATTGGGGTAAGCCATTTTTAATTTGTTTTCAGTTAGCTCTGGTGGGAAGTCGCTGTGCTGTATATTGAAGCAAAACAGCAATCCTTCAGATAAAGATAAATTGACAGCAAATGCAAATCTTTACAAGCAGGATGATCCCACGGCATATAGATGTGCTTGTTTATTTACTTGAGCTAAAAGGCACATCTGCCAGAGTTTGCTTCCAGATCCAGGCCTAATTGATAATATTCTCAATATTTTTTGATATTTGACATCTAAGCCTCATACTGCATACCCAATACTGTAGTAAAATGTTTATGCAGCATTATATAAGAAGTAGCATAGTTTAAGCTTACCTGTGAAAACTAAGTTTGCTCTTGTTGACACCTGGTGATGAGATGTTCTGTAACCTCTGCAGTGTTCGAGACTGCACATACATTCATCATTAAAACTGTAGTGCCACAGAACTGCCGACACACTCCTGCAAGCAATAGATTTGCTGTCGACCTGCAGGCGCACACACAGTTCCCGTTGGGTTTGATTGTGTGTCACAGACTGCGGTGTGTGTGTGTGTGTGTGTGTGTGCGTGCACTCATGCTGTGTCTGATGAAGGTGCTGAGCTGGAATCACCTAGAGAGCGATCCGTCATATTCTCTTGCACTTTGCCAATTCCTCACTCTTTCTCACTCTCTCAGTTTTTCTAAACAAATTTTCTGATCCCTGTTCAAGGACAAATTGTGGTCCTGCAAGGCCCTGGGACACCAGCCTATTTGTAGCCCCCTTTTTGTAATTTGGAGATCAGTAAATAGACATTATATCCAAACTGAACATTGAAATTGTGAGATATAAAACCACAAATGCAATAAATTCTTGTGCACAGCCAAATGAAAAAGAAAAATTTTAGAAAATTTAAGATGGGAATCAGTGGTATTTCAGCACCATTTATATACTGTTGTCTACTTTATTATTATTTTGAATATTTTATTTAATATATATATATATATATATATATATATATATATATATATATATATAAATGTTTTAGTAAATTCGTTATGTGCTTTTGGCTTTTCCATTTAACTTGAAGTCATTTTAGTACTTCAACTTATTTTATTTTATTTCTAATTTTCATTCTAAATTCAATTTTTTTGAGTTTTATTTCTTAAGGCAATATAAAAATCATTGAATTATCACCATTTGTGAATAAAAAATAAATAAATAACTTTTTGGTATTAACAAAATTTTAATACCTACAATCCTGTACTTATTTTCTCATCTCCACAGTACAGTCCTACTGTATTTCTCCTTTCCTGCATCTCTGTCTGTCTTTCAGTGTGTGTGTGTGTGTGTGTGTGTGTGTGTGTGATGTATTTGCCCTGTAGGCATTGATGTGTGCTGACGTCTAACTATTCGCGTGTTCTCTTTCATTAGCATTAGGGCCCTACCTCCATGATCCCTCATCCACAGAGCTCCGAACCTTACAGCACCCCCTAGGGGCAAACAACACCGCCCACACATTACATACACATTACACCGCTAAACAACATCTTCTGCTTGTTCATTTAGCAAGTTAGAGGATGTAAAAAAAATAAATACATTAAAAAAACACCTATCAAGAGTGAACAAAAGTGGAAAAATGGCCCGGCAGGAACATTAAAGGTAGAAATAATAGAATAAAAGCAGATATTCACTTACCTATACAACCATTAGAGTAGAGAGTAGAGAAATAAAAATATGTCCTACTTCTGTCAGATCTCTGTCTAAGAGAGCAGGTTAGACGAGCTGGCAGGGAAAGACAGAGAGAGAGCAAGTGTTGATCAAATCACAGTCACATTGTAATAGAATAATTCATGTTAGAGTTTCACCAGTCAGCTTTTCAATAGACATTTCCAAAGACAGAAACAGCGGTGTACTCACAACAACTCCAACATTTAAATGTATTGATTAGTAATAAATATGCTGGGGCACAACCAATCAGCATCGCACATTTCATCAGGCTTTCTTTTATTATTCTCAATAGACACCTTATAAAATGCTTTAGCTCTTTCTGAAGGACACACATCTTGATTTTTATAGTCCATAAATGAAATTGGGAATAATATATAGTAGAGTAAAAGTTTGGACACACCTGCTGATTCATAATAATTCATAAACTTTTTGTACTTTTAGAATTGTATACTTTTATATATATATATATATATATATATATATATATATATATATATATATATATATATATATATATATATTAGTGCTGTCAAAATTAGCGCGTTAACGCATTCGATTAATTTGAAATATTTAACGCGTTAAAAAAAAATAACGCAATTAACGCGGTTGCAGTTTTTTTTATTTCCAGTTGTGGCCTATGTGTGTTCAACGTGCAAAGAAATATGGATAAGACCAAGGAAGGACTCTTTTAGACGGAAAGTTTCAGTATAAATCTCTGCCGGATTACTCTTCAGTCTGCCACAAGAAACATTACTCTTCATTCAGTCTGCCACAAGAAACAGCAACATTAAAATCATGAACTCAAATGTCATTGTTTAAAAAAAAAAAAAAAATGACTGTAACAGTGCGTAAATCAGACCTTTCTGTAACGCTAACGTTAATAAGCTTAAACGGAAATAACGAAATAATTGTGTAGCGGAGTATTTTTTGTACACAGTGCCGCGAACTGTCAATCACCCCTGTACGCGTGCATCACTGTCCTCCTCAGCTGCAGCAACTTGCGCTCTCTCTCTTCATCAAGCTTTAAAACAAAAAGGGGACAAAAAGATCATATTGTCTTTGTGCATAGGCTATAGATTAATTAGATAAATGAATATCTAAATTTGTGCCTTGCCGTCTACGGTATTTTTTTAGAACTTAGAAAAAAGATGCTGCAGCCAATGAGCAGCCAGCGGGGGCTGCAGGACGACTCAACCTCCGCAGACAGTTTTTAATGTTTATCAGACAATAAATAGCCTACTCAAGATTTTGCTTTAGTATAACTCACAACGCGTTTCACACACCTTCTCCGGCCACGTTGAGTTGTTGACACTTAACAGTGGGAAAAGCGACACATGCGCTATTCACTTGTATAACTTAAGGGTGAATGGGTAATGTAGTTTCTGCTCTGGGTGGGATGAATTAGGAAGCTTGCATTGTGAAGGGCGCTCTTAAAATCGGCAGTGCAGGTAAAAGATTAAAACCTCTATTAAAACAGATGTCCAAATGAGCATACCGGTACGCTACAAGCACGTTCTGGGCGCACGGAGAGGTGGCGGTACGCTCAAGAGATATATTTGGAATATATTTGGAAGTGGCAGTACTGAGTACTGGTGTGTACCGGCCCACTTAAAGCACTGGCAATGACTATACTTTGGAATTTTTTTGCAGTCCACTTAGAATTCAACATGGAAATCATTTTTGTTTTTTATTGGCATTGATTGTTTTGAAATTCAAATGGTACTTACATGCCTGTGTTTTTATTTCTGTAATAAATATGGCTTTCAAGCCAACAGTTAATTTGGAGGATATTGATGGTTTATTGCAGGTATGTTGTTTACATGAGAAAATCTGTGTTACAAGTTAAACAAAAATTCCAATAAACAATCATATTTTGAATTTAAATAGTTTCTTTGTCTTGAGTTTACATTAATTATTTACATTTTACATTTACATATCCAAAAAGTTTCAGTCTTTTAATTGCATTTAATCGCGATTAATTTTAAAAAATTGTGCGATTAATTAGTTAATTTTTTTTAATCGATTGACAGCACTAATATATATATATATATATATATATATATATATATATATATATATATATATATATATATATTTTTTTTTTTTTTTTTTTTTAAATGGCAACATTTACAATAACAGTCATCGAAACTATAAAATAACACAAATGTATAGTTTGAGCATATATGCTGTTTATATTTTTTGTAATTGGGATGAAGTATCAAGGAGGATCAATAGTGAAGTTGGGGTCCCAAGGATTTTTTATTTAGAGCAGACGTGCAAAATGTGCAAATAAATAGATTTACGAGCTTAAAACAAAGATTGTAATAAAAACAGTCTAAAACTAGAATTGCAAGTAATAAAAATAATACCAACTCCCCTCTACGACAGTGAGACATGGTACACAGCACTACATCCATTCACTACTATAGTGGCCATCTTAAATACACATGTTTTCCCAATCTCCCCAAATTGGAACATACCATTTTTATATAATAAATACAATTAATAATGCAATTAAAAAGAATAACGGATAAACCAAAACATTTACATACACTAGTGAAGCTAAGCGTTTTTCTCAGTTTCTCAGCTTCCTATTGCCACGCCTGCTTAGCTAGACGAAGAAATACAAACAAGCAACCAGCATTAACAGTGAAAACGGTGATGGGAGACCATTTCAAAGTCTGTCCATCACAGAGTATTTTAACATATCATTTTTGATTGTGTTGTGAATTAAAAACCCAAAACTGTCAACCAGACCCAAAAACACTGGCTGGGTAACAAAAAAATGAGCGCCACACAAGGTTTAAGGTCTCTCATAAAGTATGAAAAACAATGTATTCTGTATGACACTGTATGAACCTTTGAATTCTGTCAGAGATCACTTTTACACTACTTAAGATATCATCTGCTATAACATTTGAAATAAAAGTCACTCAAACTATAAGATAACTGTGTACCTACCTGCTAATTTATTTTGGGGCAAATTTGTACCCAAAGGTGAGCTAAACAAGACAAAATCTCCACATTTTGTATAAAATGTGTAATAAAAACACATTAATGTGTGTGTGTGTGTGTGTGTGTGTGTGTGTGTGTGTGTGTGTGTGTGTTCGCGTGTGTGTGTGTGTGTGTGTGTGTGTGTGTTCGCGTGTGTGTTTGCACGTGAGCACTTCAATGGACCTTAAATTAAAGCTGGAAATTTTAAAAGTGTGATTAATATTTGTCACTGTTTCCATTAAAAACAGCAGTGTTCGGGAAATGTCTTTAAATGACTGGTCTTTTCACTCAATAAAGCTAATTTGCCCAAAAGCACATGCAGATAAGTTTTCTCTGAAACTTTCTTCTCATTTCTCAATACAGAAGTAAATTCACGTGGGCTCCAATCACGGGCTTGAACAGGATGCTGTGGTTTTTCTGGTTCACCAGTCAGCATGCTTCTCTCTTGTCAACAGGCCAGACAGCGGTACTCTTCACAGTGCTTCTCTGTAATCTAAATGAGAGGAGGATGGAGATAGGTTTAATGAACCTCATCCAGTCAAGCGGCCCGTCCATTTAGATTCCCCCAAAAGTCACTGCCAATTAAATGGGGCTTGCTGGATGAGCGGAAGTTTATGGGGAAAGGGGAGACAGGGACTTAACGAGGTTAAATTAGGACACCCTCTCCACACACACACACACACCTTCCCACAACGACTGCCAGGAGAGTCCAGTCTATTATTGTTGGTCTTGCCATTATCCTGAAATAAACAAGAGGCAGCATACAAGGTAGAAAGAGAGGAGAGAAAGTGGGGGGAAAGGAGCAGAAGAAGAATGAGGGTAAAAAATAATGAGCAAGAAAGAATTGAAAAACGAGGCCTTTATACATGTTTTTTTTTTTTTGTGATAGTTCATGTGTGCTCGATTTGGTGGGGGGGGGGGTTAATGTGCATGGTTGTTATTCATGGTTGAACAACTTCTGCACAGCTAGATCTCAGTAATTGATCCTCTTTAAATAAAAACAAATCAAGTCAGCTCAATTTAAGCATGCTATTTTGGAAGCCCAATAAGAAGTCAAGGAGAGAACGAAAGATGAGTGCAGAGTGATTTAAAATGGATAGTTCACAACTAGTTTTCATTATATGACAATTTTATGAAGAATCTTTATGCATAAGTTCATAGGAGCCACATGAACCACAACTGTCAATCACCAAAATCAAGCTCTAAAAATGAGCATAAAACACAATAAATGTAACATAATGTGGCCCATATGATTTACATGCTATATTTCCAAGTCTTCTGAATAATCCAGCACTTCACTCAAAATAACTGTCTATTAGTGTTCAAAGATTCAGAGATCTGATTCTCAAATGAACAGCTCAGATGGTAAGATTATCAGTGAATAACTTACATTTCAGGACGATTCCTCACAAAGATACGATATGATTATTCTGGAATTATCATATATACTCGTTTTATAGGGATTTGTTCTTTTTTGGAGCTTGATAGGTGTGAAGCTTGACTAAAAACGGAATGTGTAAAGAAAAGTGTGAAAATTATCCTTATATGTTCCACAGAAAAACAAGTTTGGAAAAAAATATAAAAGCATTTGAGTGAGTTATTAAATAATTTTAAGTGGTGTATCTTTTTAAAATGGAGAAAATAAGGGGGAGGTGAATACTGAAAAATAAAAATGTGGTGAAGACAAAAGTGCAAACAAGTGTACAGAAAGAAGTGATGGAGTTCACAAGTCCAATAGTAAGAGATCAAAAATAAGATGAATAGTCCTCTTGTTTCTGTGGCTGTATGAGGAGGCCATGGGGAAGAAGAGAAAGAGAGGTCTTTGTTTTCAGAGAAAAACCCTTCTCTCTCTTCTTCACTAGATTAGACCCGCTCCCTCTTTCTTCAGTATCAAGAATGTTATTGGGGATTCTTCTGTCTTGAACTCAGAGGAACTGAGATCACACACAAACAGTGCTGCTGTACTTAAATGAGCGTAAGTGAATAGTTCACCCCAAAATTGAAATTCCATCATTTTCTGGAGCTTGACATTCATTAGTCAATGTCTAGTTTAGTTGTATAGAAAAGAGCAGCTTGTATGAGTGGCATGAGCACCAAGAACTGATCCTAGATCTTTCATTTGGGTCTTTGCATGTGCAGTAAATGTATGTAAAATAAAAAGGTGCATGTGGGCGGTCTGCATATGTGCATTTAATGAGAGCATGAAACATTCATAACCCTTACTGCAGACTCGACGTACATTAAAGCAATATTTTTCTCTGTCTCTATCTTGTCCTTCTGAGTACTCTTTACGATATTGATCCATGTGCAAGAGACCCTGAGAGACAGTCTGGCTGCAGTCTGTAGTCTAAGTGTTGATTGTTAGTCTCTCAAATGCCCTGTTTTCTGCTCCTTCAAACCTCCTCCACCTCACCAAAAGCTCCCTCCTGTAATCTCTCTCCGTCTTCCTCCTCTCATACTCTTCCTCATTCTTTCAGTCGTGTGGTGGATCTTCTTTCATTCAGTGTAACGATGTGACTCAGAGACTAAATCAGAGTTAATTTCCACAGCTGTAATAGCTGAGTTTTATGTTGATTTGGTATAATGGTTTTTATAACCAAGAAAAGTAACTCTTGCTTTACAATCTGCAAAAATAGCAGCAATCTCAGGTATTCCAGAAAAACTGGATTTTGCCATCTCTAAAGAAAAGAATCAGAATCAGAAAGAGCTTTATTGCCAAGTATGCTTGTGCATACAAGGAATTTGTTTTAGTGACATAAGCTTCCAGTACACAATAATAAATTAGGCAAATAAATAAGTGTATAAACAATTGTGCTATAAATGATAATGGAACAGGATTGAGTAAGATGCAGGGATGTACTAGGATGGAAGGGTAACACATAAATATAAGGATATTGCACATTTTTATTGCATAAGTGGGGAACATGTAACAGTTCATGAGGTAGATTGCCTGGGGGAAGAAACTGTGCTTGTGCCTGACTGTTCTGGTATTTGCGGCTCTGAAGCGCCGGACAGATGGCAATAGTTCAAAGATGATTTTCTGAGCCTTTTTCCTCACTCTGGATGTATACAGTTCTTGAAGGGTGGGCAGGGGAGCACCAATAATCCTTTCAGCAGTCCGAACTGTTCTCTGTAGTCTTCTGAGGTCTGATTTTGTTGCTGAACCAAACCAGACAGTTATTTAAATGCACAGTACAGACTCAATGACGGCCGAGTAGAACTTTTTCAGCAGCTCCTGTGGCAGGTTAAAGTTCCTCAGCTGGCGGAGGAAGTACAACCTCTGCTGGGCCTTTTTCACAATGGAGTCAATATGATTGTCACACTTTAGGTCCTGAGAGATGGTGGTTCCCAGGAATCTGAATGACTCCAATGCAGTCACAGTGCTGTTTATGATGGGGAGCGGGGGGAGTGCACTGGAGTTTCGCCTAAAGTCCACGATCATCTCCACTGTTTTGAGCGTGTTCAGCTCCAGGTTGTTAAGACTGCACCAGACAGCCAGCTGGTCAAGCTCTTTTTCTGTAAGCAGACTCGTCACCGTCCCTGGATGAGGCCGATGACTGTAGTGTCTGCAAACTTCAGGAGCTTGACAGAGGGGTCTTTAGAGGTGCAGTCGTTGGTGTACATCGAGAAGAGCAGTGGGGAGAGAACACATCCCTGAGGGGCACCAGTGTTGGTGGAGCAGCTGTTGGACATGAATTTCCCCAGTCTAACTAGCTGTTGCCTATCTGTCAATCCACTGGCAGAAAGAGCTAGGAACAGGGTCAGTTTGGTCTTAGGGCTGTGCAAAAAATCGAACGCGATTTTCATGCACATCTCATCAGTAAAGACGCTCCTTTAATTAGAAGTATTATCTCCAGCACTTGTGTTAGATCAGGGTTGCCAAGTTTTCACAACAAATCCTTCCCCAGCGCTTCTCAAAACTAGTCCAAAACTTTTCGCGATTCCAGGAGGTTCCCAGATTTAAAAAAAAAATGCTTCCCGGGGTTAAAATATACGTTTTTTTTTTTTTTTTTGGCATGGATGTCTTGGTAAAATTCACATATTAGGGGCTAAATATCACGTTATTGGTATTGGGGTAGCTTCGAACCGCGGACATGAAAAACAACCGCAGACTTGGCAACACTGGTTCAAGTGGAGCGGCAGTTACTACACAGAGCCGTCGTCTACTGACAAATAACACAAAATCGCTTTCAAAATCGACAAAGAATCGCCTCCGATTTTAAAATCTAGTTTGTGTAGATTGTCAGTGAATTACGGCTCGGTGTAGTAAATGCCAACCATTGTTGCCAAGTCTGTGGTAAGTTTGTCATGTCCATGGGTCGAATCGACAATACCAATAACGTGACATTTAGCCCCTAAAATGTGAAGTTTACCAAGGGAACCATGCCATAAAACTTAAATTGTAACCCCGGAAAGCAATTTTTTATCTCCTGGAAACGCGATTGGGCTACTTTTGGACTAGTTTTAAGAAGCAATTTGGGCAGGATTTGTTGTGAAAACCTGGCAACCCTGATCTGAACACGTGCTGGAGATAATACTTTTAATTAAAGGAGCGTCTTTACTGATGAGATGTGCATGAAAATTGCATTCGATTTTTTGCACAGCCCTATTTGGTCTGGAAGGCTGTTAGGATGATGGTGTTGAAAGCCGAAACTAAAGTCCACAAACAGGATCTTCACATAAGTCCCTGTTTTGTCCAGATGTTGCAGGATGAAGTGCAATACCATGTTGATGGCCAAACCATTCATCCATGTATCGTTCTTTTTATCAGTCCATCCAAACAAAAATCTTTATTTTTATTTGCATATCCATCCATCCATTTATCTATTCATCCATCTTTCTTTTTATAAGTCCATCATTCTATCTATCTATCTATCTATCTATCTATCTATCTATCTGTCTGTCTGTCTGTCTGTCTGTCTATCTTTCTGTCTATCTATCTATCTGTATGTCTGTCTGTCTATCTATCTGTCTGTCTGTCATTCTTTTTATATCCATCTGTCCATTAGTCCATCCATTTATCCACCCATCTTTCTTTTTATTGTTCCATTCTATTTTTTATTCCTGTCTATCGTGCTGCTCTGTCAATAAAGTTTATAAAAAACTTTGTCAAGCCAACATACACACTAATGGAATATGAGTCTTTTGTCCTGTCAGTCATGGACTGTCAATCAAATTTGCATACAAAACCAAATTATCCCCTGGAAATTATAAATTTTACATTTATATGTTCAAAATCGCATGTTTTTGGAATTTGCTCTAGTAAACACCAAATTTACAAGCACTAGCTATGATGGCATTCGGTAGCCAGCCTATCGGGCCGAGTTGTCTCAAGTGAGAAATATGCCATTGTGTTTTAGCACCAGTTTAATTGGATGTGGGTGACAGGAGAATAGAGGAAGGAATTGTCTATGTGGCAGTGTCTAATGGATTCAGAGCTAATTAAGTTCACACAAGAGATAGAGGCTCCCCACCATCAGAGGGACATAATGGCAGATTGTGTACGTGTTTGTGGGTTCACCCACACACATGCGAACGCGCTGAGCAGTAAACACAAGTTTGTTTCTAATCACACTATTGTCTCCGTTCTGCATGAGAGGATCAGAGGTGAGCAGCAAGCTCCTGTGGGCCTCTCTATCTGAGTATGCATGTTTCTTTGTTTTGGGCTTTTTTTCAGATCATTCCGTTTCACGCCCTCTCCTAGTTTTCCTCAATATCGGACTCGTTTCCTCCCTTCTAATCTTTGTGTCTTTCTTTTTCTACCTTCATTTCTCAGTGTGTTTGCAGACCTACTTGCCCTCCCTTTGAACGCCCATTTTACGGTATGTTTGCGGTGTTTGAATGTAAGGAAGCGAGGACACCGGGGGCCAAAATAAAAGCACAGGATGTTTTGGTGGTTAAGCTAAGACAAAACACATTGAGACTTGAAATTAATCTATTAGAAGTGTTAGAGAGGGGCAGTGAGGAAAAAGAGCAAAAACAGGTTGGAAATTAATCAAGATGAACACAATTCTACAGTACTGACTGATTGTTTGAATTCCGTCTCTGGAAGCATGTGACGATGTGCATGCAGAGGATGCAAAATTAACATCTGTCAAACAATGAATGCCAGTAAAAATGACTTTGGAAAGTAAATAATAAAAAAGTTACTAGCCAGAAGTAGTAGGTACTATTAGGAGCTGCTACAACTACACTATACTTACAAAGTTCTGGCATGAAGCGCTAGATGGCACAGTCCGATAGATCTAAGTCGTTATGACATGACATCATCATCACGTGACACGTTCTCTCCTGTATCTATAGCCAATGAGCTCGCTGCTCAACATTCAAATACTTAGCTAATGTTTGTGGTAACTCCACTCCAGAAACCCTCCAGCTTCCCCAGCTCCACCTGTATTTATCTGCTATATGCACCCAATCATGTACTGTATGTTATTTGTGCAGCAGCAGTATTTCTTACATGCTCAGAGCAGCATGTTGGTGGATGTATTGGCAGTAGCGAGTCTTGGTACTTGCTCTGCCACAGCAGATCTATTCCGACCAAATCTAGACCAAATGCATTAACATTGTCATGTACATCACCGTGCCAATCCCTTTGAGAGTTGTCATGACAGAAATGGTTTTAAACTAGGGCTGTCATTGTTAACGCATGTGATTCATTTTACAAATCCTAACCTATTCTAACCCTTTAACCGAATTTTGCTTCTCTGCTTGCGATTAGATAATTTTAAGCTGCTATACTCTGGGGAAGTTTTCAGTCCAATGATCCAGTAAGCAAATGCATTCAAACAATCTGTCCAAAAAAGCTCTAATATAAAGGAAACCAGGCTGATTACATCAAAGATTGCAGAGCTCTCTCATATTCCGTGATTGTTTCTGAAGAGCGCGCACCCTTACAGTCGTGCTGTGTGAAGTACAGACTGAACGCATTGTCAACATCCCACTGCTGCTGTATGGCCAGATGACACGCAAACTACTGTTTCTCGAGTAAAGTTTTGATGGATGAATATTGGAATCAAGGTAAAGATGATTGCTGTGGCATACAGGAGTCATACAGTAAGCATGCGTGTGTCCGTTATATGAATGCATGTATAAATGCTCTTGACGTACTGATCGCACCTTGTATTTATGCACAGCACAGACATTTACGCTCATTCACGTTGTTTCCACACACATTCACAATAATGAATGGATCTGTCTGATACAGTAGTAGATATATGCAGTCAACAGGCGGTTGGTTTAGTTTTTTATTTATTTATTTTTTTGCCATATCCATGTGGTCCTGTTCAGTATCGCAACTTGAATTCTCTAAAATGTAAAACAGTTATTCGCCGTTGCACTGTACAAATACTATAGTTTTTTTCTTTCATATGTGCTTATATGGGCTCCTTTGGTGTCCTTTTGGAGTTTCTAAGTGTCCTTTTTTGGAAGAAATTCTAAATTTATCTTTAAAAAGTCTTTCAGAAAATAGAGATTTTGGGGAATTTTGAGAGTTTACTTTGCTGGATGTAGCAAATGATGACAAAATAAACATTTGAAACAAGATACATAGCCTATGCTTAATTTCATGTGCGATTAATCATGTTTAATCACAGAAAAGGGATGTGATTTATCTGAATTAAAATGTGAATCAATTGACAGCCCTATTTTAAACATCAGAAGTTTAATGATAGATAGATAATTTGTGTAAATGTAATTAAATTGAATTATTTAAATATTCACCATCACCAGTCATTATTGGAACCCAAATAGTTGACGGAAGCAATTGTTGAAGTATTTGTTTGTCTGTCCAGTCATGTATGACAGCACATGTCTGTCTGTGTGTGTTTTATGGATGAATAAGTCATTAATCCATCTTGACTGACTGTCTGATGCTCTACTCTAGCATACACTTTGGTTTGTGTGTGTGTTCGCTCCTGCTGCATCTTGGAGTGTCTGACTTTATCAATTATCTGCTTTAATGAAATCGACTGAGATTCAGCTGGTGATTGAAGGTGATAAAGGGGTTAGAAAAGTGTCTGTGTAATAGATCTCCATGGCAACAGTCAATGGGAGTGAGTCACATTGATGGAATGGCCTCTGTTGGGAAGATGGGGAAATCAAATTGAGGCAGTTTCTATAGCGACGCTCCACTGCAGCTGCCTCTGCATCTGTCTCGGTGTGTGTGTGTGTGTGTGTGTGTGTATGTGTTGTTATATCTTGAGGAGTAAGAGCTCATTGGTGTCTAAACTGACCTAACGACTAGCTATTTACACTCAAAGGATCCAACCATCACCTTCAGATAAAAAATAAATAAATAATAAAATGTGTAGTTTCACAAAGTGACTCATCATTTAATCTTTCTATAGCCCTCACTTACACAATACTCTCTTTTCCCCTCATTTGGACTTTTTTTAGACATCCGCGACCGTAGGAAGAAACCAGTCATGCTGTTCATTCACGGTGGCTCTTACATGGAAGGAACCGGAAACATGTTTGACGCCAGTGTGCTTGCGGCATATGGGAACGTCATTGTAGTCACCATGAACTATAGGCTGGGAGTTCTGGGTAAGTGTACTTCATTTATTTCCCATTAACTCTTCATGCAGGTCGGAAATCACAAGAGGCACAGAAACTGCTCCATATGGCAGAGCAGATCATTTCTTGTTTTACTTTGGACGTTTTCACACATTTTTCTATCATGTTTATTACAGATGGTAAGCATCGCTGCATCGGCATAAAAGTTAACGATGCAATGCATTGATTTAAAAAAGTGTTCTTTGGATACAAGTTGGCAATTGTATCAAGATGTTTCGTTGTTGCAACATATGCTCATTGGAAATGCATGCCTCTTTATATACATTTCTGCAAAACTGAAAAAACGTACCTACTATATATGTACAAATTGCAGATCTGTAGTTTCCAGTTGAAATGAACATTACCGGCAGTAAAACTCCAACAACTTTTATTCCTTTTCACACAAAGTATGATTTAGAGGTACAGAGTTTTGTTTTATCAAGGGTAAATTTCACACAAATGCTTTCAGAATATTATGTTATGACTTGATTTGAATCACGTATTGAACATGTTTTAGCCCCACTCTCTGGACAATTCACTTTAAAATTGTTGTGAAACGTGCTGTAGGGTACATAATGTATTTGTTGTATTGAATCGAAAAAAACATTGCACTGCATCGTAATGAGGTTAATCACATTACCGTATTTTCCGGACTATAAGTCACACTTTTTTTCATAGTTTGGCTGGTCCTGCGACTTATAGTCAGGTGCGACTTATTTATCAAAATTAATTTGACATTACCCAGAGAAATTAACTAAGACACCTGAACCAAGAGAAAACATTACCATCTACAGCCGCGAGAGGGCGCTCTATGCTGCTCAGTGCGGCTGGAGACGGTAATGTTTTCTCTTGTTTCTAAATAAATGCGACTTATAGTCCAGTGCGACTTATATATGTTTTTTCCCTCATCATGACGTATTTTTGGACGGATGCAACTTATACTCAGGTGCGACTTACAGTATAGTCCGAAAAATACGGTACATACATATCTGCTTCATATCTGTCTACATTGTATCGTAATGTTGGTTATGCATTGAGATGGGTATCACATTGGCCTCCGTTATGGAGATGCCCAACTCTAATGTTTTTGAAGGCAGCTTTTGGATTCATGTTTTTTATTTATTTGATTTCAGTTATTTCATTTTAGTAAATCCGTTCATTTGGAATGTTCATTTGGGCATTTGGAATGTTCATGTTTTGTGTTTCAATCATGTACATCAAGCAGAAGTTTTTGTCTGATGAACTAATTCACGGATTCATTTTTCTTTTGTTTATACTAACAGTATGTCAGTGACTAAAAACTGTGCAGAGAAGAGGGAATGAGATGAGCATTAAATACCAGGCAACATTTCCGGCTACACAACACTTCTAGCGGTCTGGTCAAGATAGTTAACTTTTAGTCTGGGTTTTAAATCTGGGTGAATTGAGCCATTGATTTTCTACAGAAAAAAGCGCCAGCAGATCCCACAGTGCTCCAATTATAGGCTATAGTTCAATTTTTGCTTAATTGGTGTTATTATATAAGAGTCGCTTAAAGTAAATGCTGGATCAGAATAGCTCCCCGGGGAAGCTACCTGCTATTGTCATTAGAATGAGTTTCTTTATTCGTTTTGACCGCAAAGCTGAATATGCATAGTTCGGAAGTGTGAGAGTTACTTAAGGGTAATATGAGGACTTATGAAAGCGTTTTTGAGTTAAAGTGCTAAATCCTTTCTCATTTCCTCTCTCTTTCTCTCTTTTATTATTTTACAAGTCTGAAATATTGAAGAGTGATATATTCATGCAGATTAGCTTTGACTCGGTTTTATTGGGCCACAGCAGTTAGAAATATATTTTTCCATTTCTTACTTTAACTGCGGCACTGCCCAGAGTGGAGATAAAGCAGCCTTTAGATTTGCACTTAATAAAAAATAAATAAAAAAAGAAAGACGCTTGAGATGTTCAAAGCATTACTACTAAACTGCAGAATGGTTGGATCTGGTTTGTATTCGTAATACTTGTAATATATAACAAACACAAATACAGCTGAAGGGCTAAAGGCTGAGTCAGATGGTTCTAAGGCCCTGGGTGTGGTGCTTTAGCATTTTGACTTTCTCTGGTCGAATTAGTGTGTTATGTACTTGGCTCTGGAGCTTAGTGCAGATAGTGAAGCTTAGACATGTCAGCCTCTCAGCTCAGTTCTTCCTGCCATGCAAAAGACAGTGCTTATGTTTGTTTGTGAATGTCTTTCTCTCACTGCCTGTTTGTCTCTTCATAGACTCAATACTTTCCCATTTAGATATAATGCAAAGAACAAGGAATTTAAATTGAGGCAGAGAGAGAGAGTATGTGTGTGGGTCTACAGCATTGAAGCCGCAGTGGGATTAGTAGTGACCTGTTAATTTAAATAAAAATATAAATTTTAATGGTACCAAAACTGTTCATGGAGCAGTGCTGCGGAGTAACTAACTAAAAGTAGAGACACTACTTGATAGCTTGATAGTAGCTAAGCTGTTTTCAAACCGGTGTAGCTATTTCATTTAAGCTATTTTTGATGACATCACTGCATTCCACTTGTTAATATCACATAGTTTGCACATTGATCTTTTTTATATATTGATCTTTTTTATATCATGTAGTGGTGGGAAATATGAACTCCATATTAAAGTTCAGCAAACTGATTAATTTGGTTAATTAACTTTTTGTGAACCAGTTTGTATAAATTAGGTGCTTATTTTATTACAGTAGCTAACATTATCCTAACAAACTGTTACACTAAACTAAGATACTGATTTATTTTAGGCCTTGTACTAAAGTTGTCATAAGATTTTTTGTTTGTTTGTTTCTTTAACACAATGTTTAAGTAAAACTAGTTATTCATCTGTTTTCAACTGAGTTACCGAGTTATATAATTTGGTGTGTCTTCTAGTTGTATTGATTATAATTTAATACAAAATTATAATTTCAAGTTTAATACAGTTACCCATATTGAGATCACTGTTTGATTTAGTTTTTTTTCCCGCACCAGATCAATACTGCTCTAATTGAAATAATAAAGTTTGGGGTCAGTAAGATGTATTTAAAATAAATAAATACTTTTATTTGGCAAGGATGCATTACATTGACAGTAAGGATATTTAAAATGTGATGGAATATTTCAAATTAATGCTGTTTATTTGAACTTTCTATTCATCAAAAAAGTACATATCATGCATATAAAGCAGTACAACTGTTTTCAACATAGATAATAATATGAGCACTAAATCTGCATATTAGAATGATTTCTGAAAGATCGTGCAACATTGAAGGCTGTAGCAATGACATAATATTACTGTTTTACTATATTTTTGATTAAATAAATGCAGACATAGAGACTTTTTCCAAAAACATTAACTGGTCGCCTTTAAAGGCGCAATATGTAATTTTTCTGCTTTAAAAATAGCAGAAATCACTATATCTATGTTATTTATATTTTTTAGTTGTGTACTTACATTATCCCGACAGTTTCCACAAACTTTCAAATCCAGAGAAAATTATAGTTTAATTAGAAGACACGGCACGTTTCTTTATTTCCGTTTTGTCGCCTGTCTATGGCGTCATATAAACTTTGACCCCTCTAGTTTATCTAACTTCCTGCGGATCCGCCAAATACAAAGGTGAACAAAAGCAAAGACGAGACGAAGAAGAAAAAGTAGTAGCTAGCCTTGATCGAGACTATTATATTTTATATTTATATTGTTTATATTCGTATTTAAACTTCAATCAGTAACTTAGTTATGGATCATGATTATGCTTTGCCTGCACGTTCTGTGAAGCGCAAACATACGGGTTTAAATAAATGACCCGAGATGGTTTTGGGACAAGAGAAGCAACAAGACACGGGTTAATATTGGAGTTGCATTTCCAAGATAGAGTTTCGTGACAAGCTGAAACTACAGAGAGATGCCGAACTCGCTTGCATTCTGATAAACAGGTATGAATCCATTCAGCTAACTGTATCTATCCGTATATTTTGTGAAACGATGATGTCTTGTGTAAAACGCAGACGGAATAGCTCTCATTTATAGTATAATGTAAATCTACATTTGTTCTATATATAGCTGGATAAAGTAGCTTCAAATGCAGTTCACTATCTTGTTCGATATCATAGTATAAACGTAATTATAATTATTAATGAAAGGCGACTGTGTTTTTATAACATATATTACTACTAGCTAGATGGAATATTGATTTGATAGGGGTCTCATAATTCATATATCTCTCCGTTCGAAAAGACGTGATTGTCAAAATACTAAGTTAGAATGAGTGAGGAATGTGGGAAGCGACAGAGCGCGTATTCCAATGAACAACAACTCCCATGAGCCTACGCTCTTTCCCGACGTCATCAAAGTACGTCTTATGTTATTATTGATTGAGTGACCCCTGGTGGCCAAAAATCCCATACTGTACGTTTAAAAAAACTTTAGTATCACTTTAGTGAACGATAGTATCAGGGCCGTCGCCAGAACAAACCAAATGGGGGGGCATTTAATTTTCATAGGGGGGCACACTTTTTTTAATGATCTGAGACAGACCATAACAACAACCCATATTAGGCTATAACTAAAATATACCACAATAGTCTTGTTTTGTTCAATTATTCAAATAAAATACTTCACCGTATGATCTCAACGTCTCTACTACGGCGTGCGCACTATTGAACACTCGACATGGGAAGCAGAATGCTGCATCAGCTTTGACACTATATTCAAGTCAGTCTCGAGTCTGATACCATGAAGACACAAAGGAGCGATTTTTATTATTGTACAAGCGAGCAGGGTATCGCTGTAAAATGATCTGATTCGGTCCTTCATTTCCAAGATAATCAATGGCCTGAATCTTTGGCCCAGTCACAGCCAGAGCGACGGCAATCACGTCATCACTAGTAGTAGGCCCATTCATAATTAGACCCGCTGCTCTGTCTACGCTGTGAATTTGTGTCTCATTAGACAAATTCTCCAATCCTACCATCTCATTAGCTCCAGAGTCATCTCCACACACGTTGGTGTTGGTCAAAGTCGTCTTTTTCACAGACGAATCTTTAAACCACTTTCTTATATCCATACTGTAGCTTTTCTGTACAAAACCGCCAAAAATGTATTCTGAGATCGCATGCAATGTGCAGCTCAGCTGCGCAAAGGAATTGCGTATAAACAATACAATACTGTATGCTTAACTAAATGAATTGCATGATTTATATATACATATACATATACTTACACACAAACTGCATATTGTAATTTGAATTAATAAAACTACTAACATAAAAATAACATATTGAAAGGTCTGCTGCTGGAGACTTGCCATTGGCTGTTGTATTTGAATAATTAATGAGGTAGGTCTTTGCAAGGTTTGGGTGCTGTTTTGGGATGTCTTAACAGTCATTTATGAATATAATTATATTTAAAATTATGTTCTGTGTAATAATGCATTGAATAATGAATTGTCTGAATCATTTCTGAAGGTAATGTGTTATGCATTTCTAGTGTTACCGTTGTAGTGATTACTGTTCCTGGGAGCCTAACTTTCTAAACAAAATGTAAATCAATAACATGTAAAATCACACGTCTAATGCGAGTTTGGTTAATTGTTCTGTGCGTTACGTTTAGGGGGGCACAAAAAGTAATATGGGGGGGGGCACTGCCCCCCGATGCCCCCCCTTGACGATGGGCCTGGATAGTATACATAAAGGTGTATCCCCCTTCATTGCTAGAGTTGTGCCATACCTAGACCTCAAGGACATTTGGTGCATGCAAGTCTCCACAAAGTTGAAATGTGATGCAGGATTTATAGCAGCAATGACAGGACACAATTAACATCAGCACATCTCATCATGCACTGGCAGCAGTATTCAGTCGTCACGCCCCTCCTCTCCACTTTCAGCTTCTGTCATGAGCCTGGATGTGGGCCAGCAATATGAGCACTGAGGCGACAGTAATTCAAGGAATTGCAGATCCTCTATCATCATGGGTCGTCATCTGAAATGAGAATGAGTGACGTGCTCAAACTATAATTTAGATAAAACCATTGGCCTGCACACAGTCTGTCACTTGTTCAGTCACAGATGCTTTGCTCGTTAGACTTATGGACTCAATTTATAGTCAAACCTCATCCAACTGAAAGAATTCGATTTCATTTTTAGACTTAAGGAAGATTGCATAATTCTTTCATTTAAAGGTTGTGTAGTTGCATGGGTCATTTGAAGGTTGTCTTGATCGTTTTAATATTATATAAGCCACTGGAAGATATTTTTAATACTTCATAGCTGCCATAGTCCATAGTATACCCCATAGTCGCTCTGGCTTTGCCAAGTGTCTGAGGTGGGAACTAAGATTTCAAATCTCTCAACCATTGAATCAATACATTTTCACAATATTTTGAAATATCTTAAATAGCAATAATCACAATGAAAAAAACAAGCACTTTGTTTTTAAATTAAAGTCAATTTAAAAAACATTGTTTATATGAAGTTATCATTAACATGAAAAAGGTTGAATTTGTTAGGCAGTGCATATATATTTACATTAACAAATTAAGAAATGTAGTAAAAAAAGGGTTTTCATTGTTAGTTCGTGACTCTTAATGCATTCCCTATTGATAAATATTATAATAATTACTGATAAATATTTATTTTAAACTTTTACGAAATTAGATCAGGCAGTCTTATTGATCGATCCTGGATTAATTTTATTTCTATAATCGTTTTTTTATGGAGTATGCAACCTTTTATTGTAATTCTATGTGATTTCCCTATGGATTGTTTTGCATTATTATTGTATTCTTCTTAATGCATTAACTAGTGGTAACCATTTGGACCTTATTGCAAAAGTGTTTTAGATTATAAATGCAGTTAGATCTGCTAGTCTTATATTTGAACCCAGGGTTAACTTCAATTGTATTTTTATAGAGTATATAACATTAGATAGGATTTTACTGTCTTGCCTGTACTTTACTGTACATAATATCCAGTGAATATTCAAAATTAGTAGTTGAGTTGCACAGCTAAAAGAGCCAGTCTAAGGTTGACAGAACTTTAAATATCCTTTTATTTCTTTGTTTGTGATTTGTTTAAATTGGTTTTGATGACTGACCCACAAGTCCGTTAGCTCAGCTATATATACAGTACAGACCAAAAGTTTGTAAACATTACTGTTTTTAATGTTTTTGAAAGAAGTTTCTTCTGCTCATCAAGCCTGCATTTATTTGATCAAAAATACAGAAAAAAATGTAATATTGTGATATATTATTACAATGTAAAATAATTGTTTTTAAATTTATTATACTTTAAATTATCATTTATTTCTGTGATGCAAAGCTGAATTTTTAGGATCATTATCACATGATCCTTTAGAAATCATTCTAATATGATGATGCATTATCAAAGTTGGAAACAGTTCTGCTGCTTAATATTTTTTTCAGAACATGTGATACTTTTTTAAGATACTTTGATTAATAAAAAGTAAAAAAAGAAAAAAAGAAAAAGAAGCTATGTTTTTAAAATATAAATATTTTGTAATAACAATATACACTACTGGTCAGTAATTTGGGGTCAGTAATTTTTTTCTTTCTTCTTTTTAAATAAGATCAATACTTTTATTCAGCAAGGATGTGTTAAATTGATAAAAAGTGATAGTAAAGAAAATATATGATTAGAATATATATTATTATAATTTTTTGAATAAATGCAGTTCTTTTTAACCTTTTATTCATCAAATATATCAGACAGCAGAACTGTTTCCAACACTCATAATAAATCAGAATATTAGAATGATTTCTAAATGATCATGTGATCGACTGGATGTTACATGTGACACTGAAGGCTGGAGGAATGATGCTGAAAATTCAGCTTTGCATCACAGGAAGAATTTTTTTTTTAAGTACATTCAAATAGAAAACTATTATTTTAAGTTGTAATAATATTTCACAATTTTACTGTTTTTTCTGTATTTTTGATCAAATAAATGAAGGCTTGATGAGCAGAAGAAACGTCTTTCAAAAACATTAAAAATAGTAATACGTCTGAATGCCTGTTATTGTTAGTATTGAGTGTCATGTTTGTGTGTGCATTGGAAACACTCTTGGATCCAATTTAGCTGAACTAGAGTTCATTATTTTTATATCATCTGTCACATAATATACAGTATCTCTTGCACAAACAAACAGACACACATATTAAAAGGGCTTGGGTGGAAAAATAAGCAATAGTTATAAATTCCTTATTTACACACACTTCTTTCTCTCTCTCTTTATCCGTTCAGGTAGTTCTGTATGTCTTTTTTTTTTTTTTACCTTGCTGCAGGTTTTTCTGAAGAAAGCTTAAGTAGACTACAACAGCATTCATCATTGCTTTGACACCATCACTTGTACATACATCTTTTCCCTTCCTGCTATACTCAGTTTTTGCTCTGGTGAGCGGTGAGCTGCAGGTAGAAGTGCCATCTTCATATTTTTTTATTATTATTTATTTTTTTCACAGCATCCCCTGTTACCGTGACAGCGGTTGCCGTGGAGGCAATGATTTAGGCTTAGCACTGCATCTTTCTTTGGCTTGACGGGGAAAATGGTGTCTCGACCCCAAGCATCACCCGCTGGATATCACATCAGTACCTATACAAGAAAACATTTCTGAAATCCAGTGGATATTTCATTGTAGCATTCACTCTTATTCTTGTTTGTCTGTTATCTAGCTGAATCATTTTCTCATTTCTGTTTGTCTCTTGCTCTCTCTCTCTCTCAGTCTGGAGTGCATTCTGAAGGGAATTCATCTCCCTTTGTTAAATATGTAATGGATAAACCAGGTGCTCGCAAAGTCATTAAGAGCTTGACCTTGGCTTTGCTGAAAGAGAGACAGAGATGGAGAAAATAGAAAATAAACACTGGGTTGTTTTAGAGGAGGAGAGTGGGAAAGACAAAATATATCGTTTGGAAAATGTACGTATTGACAACAAGATGCTTCATGGTAAAATATTATCCCATTTTCTACACTATGTTATACTTTGAAGTACTTTGTTTGGTGTATTATGTCTAAAATGGTAGTCATTCAAAACTATGGTACAGTACTTTTTCTAAGGTTACATTTAAAACATAATAACAGGCTGAAAATAAATAGTTGAATCTCAGGAAATCATGCTGTTACACATTAATAAAATCAGCAGTACAGTGCCATTATGTAGAAATACAAATATGAAAGCTTTACAATAAATTTCCATTTGTTAAAATTAGTTAAAAACTTCATTGAAAATGAAAGTAACACTTTTGTTTAGCAACCAGTTCTCACTATTAACTAGTCGCCTTTTATCATGCACATAACCAGCTTATTGTATGTTTATTAGATCTTATAAACCACATATCCATGCCATATTCTGCATAACCATAATTTATATCCCCTAACCCGACCCCATACCTAAACTACAACTACCTAACTAACTATTAATTAGGAGTTTATTTAGGCAAAGTCACAGATTATACATAGTTAACAGTCAAATTTGGTCCCCAAGCTAAAGTGTGACCAAAATTAACACTGAAAAACATTTACTAATACACTATTAAATCAAAAGTTGTATATGTTAGTAGTATTTAATGAACCTGAGATAATGTGAATTAACAGTGAACAGTTGTTTGGTTCTTTATTAGTTAATATTAGTTGCTAACATTAACTAATGGGACCTTTGGACAATTCTCACCATTAACAAACCATTAACTATTACTTTTGCCTCAATAAACTCCTAATAGTTAGGAAGGAAAGTAGTTGATGAGTTTTTAGGTTTTAAGTATTAGGTTGGGTTTTTAGGTTAGGTTGTATAAGTGTTAACAAAGGGCCAATATTTTAATAATATGCATGCTAATAATCAACTGGTGAGAATTGGTCCCTAGACTGAAGTGTCACCGAATACTTTAATGACAATGTGATTTTACTTTGCCTTTTTCTAAAAATGTTTGGGGTAAAATATAACCTAGATATGTTTTATGAGATTCACCACCAGATAAAGTAGAACGAAAGGGTGAAATGTGTATTGTGTTGCTTAAAACTGCAATTCTGGTGCTGTTATAGACACCTGCTGCTGTCTGTTACACACAGACTGACACTGAATCAACAACTAGAAGTTCATGAAGAGTAATGACATTCATGTGGAAGGTGGAAGCACTGATGGTTAGTGGGGGGTCTTATTTACGTGTGAGCGTGTCCTGACAAGGTTGAGGGAGATATTAAGACGTGAACGAAGAGCCAAGCTCCAGATCCTGACCATCCGAGCAGTTTCCATAGCAACCCAAGGCAGAACAGATAAGCTGAGGTCTCTTGACTCCGAGAGAGAGAGAGAGAGAGAGAGGGGAAGAGAGAGATGGGAAAAATCAGAAGAGAGAGACTGAAAGATCAGGGAGGAACAATAATGAAAGATACATGAGAGATGGAAGGATGACATAAATAAGAGGTCTGATCTTGAAGCACACACACACACACACACACACATTTCCCATCACGTGTTTCATTCATTCATTTGGGTTTCTTTTTTAATTGCTCTTTTGCCCTCATCACATATTTTCTTGCAGTCTCTCCCTTTTCCTTTCATTATCTATTGCCTCATTTTCCAATTTCCTTGGCGAGATCTAAAAAAATAAAAAATAAAAAAAGATTAACGGCGCTCATGGATGTATTACACCGTAGACATGTTTTCTGTAACTTCCTGGAAACTTATGGCTCCATTATAGTTGGAGATAAGTTTCCTCAAGCTTCTGACAGACAGGAGAGAATTCACCCGGATTTGAGCAACTTTGCTTCAAACAGCTGACACAACTTTTGTGCTTATAGAGCGAGTCTGTGTTCGGATGTTGGAGTTTTCCACCTGACAGGTGCTTTAACCTGTGGGAATTACAGCCTTGGATTTTGAGTGGGTACAGAAGGAGACAAGGCCCATATGTATCAGCCATCTCTGGGTTTGACTGGCGGTTGAATTCAGCTTGTTGTCATATGGGGATTTTGTAGATGTATTTGGATCTAGAATAAACACAGACCCTAAAACAATGCTCAAGCTATTTTTTTATACATATATTTTAAATTTCAAGATTTTCACTGTTCTTTCCGTTATCATTGAAATTCAATTTTAGCCTTTTTCGACATGTCTGTTCATATAAGATGAGAAGATGAGACATCTTTATATGTCTCTATTCCCATTCTAGTGCACACTGACTGGACTGTGGCCTCTGGTCACATCCTCTCTGGACCGCACAACTGGGCTTTTTTAATCCTGCTGCTCTCTTGTCATCTCTTCTTGTCTCTTCTGTTTTGAACATCTCTGTAGCATTTTAACTTCACATACACACAGGGCAGTATCAGTCACATTGATAATGGCTGTCAGACAGATTTGCATAAGCTGAAGGACAGGTGGAGGATGTGACCAGTGGCTAGTGATTGATTGACAGCTGAGGGCCGCCCCCTGCCTGACAAAACATACAGGAATGCCAGATGTAAAATTGCATTTTAATAAAATATTAGTGTATTTAAAGCCCAAGGAATGCAGGAGAAATGGAGGAGAAGGAGATTAAGTGACAGGGATGAAGCTTCCTTTTCTTCCATTAGGTTGCAAAACCTTTTATCAGCCTGTAAAAAGAAAGGCAGAATGATGTATACAGCAGCCCAAAGAATTAATTGGATACTTAAGCCACTTTTCAAGTAAAACATTTGACAAAATGATCTTTTAGTTAGGTTTAAAATTATAAAATGATTCATATTTTACAATTGAAAGAGTAATGCACACAAAATTATTTCATGATTTACTCAACGTTATGTTGTTGCAAACCTACATGACTTTCTCTTTTTCACAGAGCACAAATGGTTTATTTTCAAAGCAGTTCCTAGCCATTCTTTTTCATATAAGGAAAGTGAATGAGAACTAGGACTGTCAAGATCCATAGTGACAAAAACACAATAAAAGTGGCATGACTCATGCTCTATATTCAAAGTTCTCTGAAACATGTGATATGATGAAATATTCCTTTAAGACAAAAGGTATTTGGAAACTTTCTAAAGATCAGACTTGGGGAAACTTTCTATAGTTGTCCCCATCTCCATAGTTAATGAGTTGAACTACTAAATTTGCTATGACACATGTACGAACCTGGAAGTGAACAGCCACTAAAAATCATTTTAATGGCCAGCTGGTTAAAAGCAACTGCAATAAACTCAAGCAAGGTTATTTTATATTGATATTTTGCATCAGTTACAATGAATGCATTTTGTTTCTTTTTGTGGCCACTGTATGTAATACATAGTTGACATTGCCTGCCCTAGTTAGTATAAATATCCCATGTCTTCCCAAAAAGTAATGTCACCCACCCTTTACATTTATAAAATGATCTGGAAATGTCAATTTTCTCCTCCGTCCGTCCGTCCGTTTTTTTTTTTGTTTTTGTTTTTTTTTGGCTTTATGCTCCATCTCTCTCCATTTTAAGGTCATAACTGTGGAGATCAGCTGCCGCCCTTCCCTCAGCTCCCATTTTCCTTTCATGCAAATTAGATCGGAAGGGACTGCACAAAGCCGCAATTACTTCAGGTTAAACACACACACACATCGCATGGATGACTGATGGAAAGTAGCATATGGGGAGAGAGAGGGGGTGGTTTAAGGTTCATTTCAGGCTGCAATTTGGTGTAATCAGGTTTGCATATGCCATATTGCGTGTGTTTAAACGTGCCCAAGCGCCCCTACCCTACATTCGGTGCAAAATTCCAGGTTTGCAAGCTGCTCATGCTAATTAACTAATTAACTCATTAACCAATTAACTGGTGCATTCTGGGGAAGCAGCCCATTTCCTGTCAGCGTGTTTTCACGCTGGTCTTGCAGCCTCAGGGGATGGTGATATCTCTGCTAGTCTCCTTTCATTCCACTGTCTTGCACTGAGTGTTTAATAAACCTCCCACACTCTGCTGAGCAGAAACAAAGACCTCCACCGCTATTATCACTACTTATTTATTCCAGTGATGCTTTTCTATAGAAAGAAGAATTTCGTGGTGGGGGGGTGGGGGGGGGGGGGTGACTCGTCCTCTTCGGTTTGTGGTGCTCAGCAAGGCGTACTCCTTGTTTCACTCTTCTTTAGACATCACTGAAGTATCTAACAGCAGTGTACCTCGGTCATAACTCGGAGACTATTCGAAGGCATTGGAAGCTGCACACCTCTAGTGCTGAGCCAATCAGGTGTTCCAGAGCCTACGTGTCGATGTGGGATTGGACGGGACGGTGCTAGAAGCACTAGTATATGATTTGAAATCAACATGTGTTTGTTTTTCCCCTTCCTTAATGCAGACAGAGTAGCATTTTTGATAATGAATTCTAGCCTGTGGATTCTGCATACAAACAGTTTAGAGGAGACAGAGACCGGCTAGAATCATCAATGATATGTTTGGCTTTATAAGTCCATTCTGATCTCAATTGTTTTCTTTTTTAATTCATCTACCTCTAATTAGATTTCATTGTAATTACTCAAGCCTGCTCTGCTCATCTTGATGCTTAGCTTGCTGAAACAACCTTTGTGTTAATTGGTTAATTAATAATTAGTTAATAGCTTGGAATGATAAGCACTGATTATTTCACAAACAGAACTGACAGACAGACGGACGGATAGATAGATAGATAGATAGATAGATAGATAGATAGATAGATAGATAGATAGATAGATAGATAGATAGATAGATAGATAGATAGATAGATAGATAGATAGTGTCATGATCTTGTCTTTGAACTGCCGTTAATCCACCACACAGAGTTTCACTCTACACAGTACACCCTGGACTACATTTCCCATGCTCCATTGCACCAATCACATTCACCTGATAACAATCACACACACACACACACACCACAATCATCAGACATTCTTTATAAGCACTGGATTTCCCCTCACACACTGCCGATTATTGTTCTGCACATATCCCTCTCCTAGCGATAGCTGCAATACCAAGCCTTTCCGTGTTTGTTTTCATAGTCTTGTTTCAGTTTATAATTTCCATAGTCTTATCTTAGTTTCTAGATTTCATAGTTTAGTCTTTTTTCTGCCTTGCCCTGTTTCTCGTGTTTTGACCCTTTGCTCTGGATACTGGATCACCCCTCTTGCTTAGCCCTCTGGATATTGTTCGTTCACCAAATACCCACATTTGCCCTAGGAATATTTGTCTTGCCCTCTATATACCTGTTTGCCAGTGTTTGACCCATGCCTGTTCCAACCACGTCTCTGTGTAATTCTGTTTCTCTCCCACCACACAAGTGAGCAGGTAAATAATATGAAACCACACCCATGTGATGATGTGACCATGTTAAAAAAATATTCTAAACAAATAACAACATGCAATTTGGCTCCTACAAGAAGAACATTTAACTTGATAATATTCATTATTCATCATGTACACTTCTTCCCTTTTATCACCAACAAATCAAAATCACCTGGCCTATCATACAGCACATAACCTACCTGTAACATTGTGCTGCTTTTCCCTGTCTCACCCTCTCTGTTCTGAAGCAGCTCCACCTCATCTGTGCTCTGATATGAAAACAACTGAGTTATGATCATATTGAGTCCACATAGCCAGAAAAGAGTCTCTGGATGTACATTTTAAAAACTGGGTGTGCTACATTCATTTTCAGATTAATGTGTAAAAAAAACTGACTGCGTATCAATAACTTTACAGACTAGACTGGGCTGATCTGTAAAACTATACTCAGGCTCACCACATAACCATAACACTATATTAAATTTAGGCTAATTCAGGCTAGCTCGACATTAAGCCTTTTCTTTGAACAAGTAAATCAATTTTTACAAATTAACTTCCATTTTAAATCAACAAATATTGTAAGTGAACAACAATAGCTCAAGTTTAGAAAAACCTTTATTATTAAGACTTATTTTATTTCTGCATCTGAGTATAATGAGTTGAGTAGCCTATAACAGCAGCCAGAGTCTGCTTGTCATACATTGCTGACAGAAAACGCTGCTGTTTAAAGCGGACACAGAATGTTCTAGGCAACATTAAATGTTTAGGTTAGCTAGCTAACGGTCTGAAGTGACCTAGCAACAGTGTATGTTAACGTTAGCTCATCAACAGGTGTAGATCATAGACTGTAAAAAAATAAGTAGACAGACATTTTGATTACCCTGACCTGAGCTAATTTACTGAATCAACCAACTCACAACTCCTTTCTTTTTTTTTCATCCATGACCTTAAAGTAATCTGTTGCTGGCGTTTCATGACTGACTGCGATACCGGCTGCTCAGTAGAAATTTCAGTGCGCTTACACTATTTCGAGTGTGCACGAGACGTCCCTGCCTGTACGCGGACGCGCGCGTCGACACAGAGAGACGGGATGTCTGTTCTGTTCTGCTCGGTCCTACTCCTCCGTGACGATGACGTCGCGCGGTAAAAAAAAAATCATAACAAACTAATTTGAAAGTGGGGGGGGGGCATGAACGGGATTTTGAAAAGTGGGGGGGACATGTCCCCCCTGTCCCCAAAGGAAAATATGGCCCGTGGCCATATGCAACAGGTGGTCTATGAGCGGAGGTCGGTGCATGTGCCGTCTAGGGCTAAGATTCATTGGAGAAGAAGCTTTATTGAAATTTAGAGCACTGCAGTAAGTGCAGACCCAAGTATTTGTTTGTATGTTTATTTTGTTGCTTGATCAGTGTAGGGTATTCAAGCATGTTACACATTTCTGCATTCAAAATCAATTAACATGCAGTAAACTGGCTGCTTTATTCTCAAATGTTCCCCTCCACTGAGGGTACCACACTGAGCCGTGTTTACTCATGTAAAGAAGTCATCATGTAATCACAGCCTTGTTCACACAATCAATGTGAGTTAAATTCAACATTGAGAGCTTTATTAACCCAGCAGCACAGCAGCCATGAGTTCCCTGTCCACTTTGCCATTCTGTTCTGATCTGTTTGCCAAATGCCTTGTTGAGTTAGTCTTGGGCTGAATTATTTATTTATTTTTGAAAATTAAGACAATTAGAATTATTTGTAATAAATATTTTTTATATAAATTAGTACTAACACTAACTTCATTCATCTAAAAAAAAAAAAAAAAAATCCCCAGTTAAAGTGTCCACATATGTGTCTTTTTCTTAGTATATGGACACACCTGTCCTATTATAAAAATCAAAAGTATAGTTATTATCATTAAATATGTTCTACAGAGGGTGACAACCAGAATGTAACTTTTTGATTTCATTTTGAACTGTAGTATATATCTGTTGCTTAATAATTGAAGTCTATCAAACTACATTTTTAGAAATGTCATGACTGAAAAGTGTGCTGATGCTATATTTCTTTCAGATAAATGGTACTTGTTTTGACATTATTTTTAAATGTCTGAATCATTTTGGGGCCACTGTACAGTATATACAGTGTGTGTGTGTGTGTGTGTGTGCGTGTGTGCGTGCGTGTGTGGGCACAAGAAAAGATGATATCAAGAAAATCATTTAATCTGAAATGCAGAACTAAAATATGACTTTTTTAGATTGATCAAAGGTTAATTTGTAAAATCTGAGGCAGAAAAATAACATCCAGAAAGTCCAAAGGCATTACCTCAGATATGAGACTTTCATAACTGGAGACATGGGACTCCTAGCTGGCTGACTGTGTGTTTGTGTGAGCCCAATTAAGACACTCTTGCAAGCTGAGAGTTTGGCTGCATTCCTTGGATGGATGGTCTTCTGCAGTGTCTTTTCAGTCCCACCAGCGGTTTCTCTTGCTTCACGTTGAGGTTGGCTTTTGTTTAATCACTCTGGATTTGTATGTGGAACCCAGAACTAGCAGGACAGTTACAGATCAAATTAAAGATCTATATGTGGCTAAAGAAATACACATGAAGTATGGAAGGAGGGAATATTGGCTCGCCTTTGCTTAGCGTTCTCATTTGATACATTTTATAACTTTACGGCACTATATACTGTGCTGAATTAAAGATGTAGCTTTACCTCATCTTTCTTTTGTCTCTCTCGCCCATTCTATACCTTTACACATTTACACAATCGTTTTTTCTGCCATTCTCATTCGTATCTCCACACCAGTTTCATTTATATTAAGCATTTTGCTGCTTCACGCTGTATTTGCTTTCTAGCATACTTTTTATGTATGCATAAATTCATATGATGTATTATTCAGTATGAAGCTTAGAGTTCGGCACCCAGCACTTCACTTCAACAATACTGCTGAAATTACTCTTGGGAAGAAAATTACAGAGTGTGTCAACCCAAGAACTGTCACTCTAAACTAATGTTGTCATTTTGTAGGATTACCTTACGCTGAACCTCAATAGGTAATGCCTTTGGTGTCACTGTTTCAAGAAGCAGTAGGGACAGACATTGTGGGACAATTCACACACACTTTTTAACATAAAACTAGATTTTCTTTTCCTCCATAGTAATATAACGGAGCAATCACTTCTGTCAAACATTTTAAGTGCCTAAAAAAATGTGACACATTTAATTGGTTAACTTCATTCTTAAATTCGCTGCAGTCAGTTCTGGGATTTTTAGGTCACTTGATAAATGCATGGGTTAGTTAGACTTGTGGCAACATTTCTGCTTTGAATGTGAGGAATTTCTTGTGTATACACACACACACACACAAATACAGAATTCATGTATTAAAATGTAATTTAATGTAACATTGTTTTTTTTATGACTGCATTACTGTACAATCATTTATGTAATTAATTTGTGTGACGGGGAGCTTATCAAAATTTAAGTTTTTTTTTACAAGTTTGTACAGTATGTAAAATACTTGTATGCTATGCTAACTACAAATTTTAAAGTTTGTACTTTACCATTACCAGTGCGGTATATAAACTTCTTCACTTTATCTTAAGAAAAGTAACTTTCAGTCCCCACTGAGTATAATTTGATCAAACAAATTATTGTCCACTCATGCAATCACAATAAAATGAAATTTCCAGCAGAATGATTGGTTGAAAACAATTCAGCATACAATATACGCAGGAACCGTCTGCTTAAGACATGTTTCTCACACTAACACAAATAACACTGTGACAAAAGCTGTTCAAAAATCAATTAGTTTGGGATATGCATCAGGAATAATGTACCGTTAGCTAGTGATGTCATAGTTAACATGATTACCAACAACATTTGCTTATCCAACTCTGTTTTATACAACTTTTTTCTACTTGTCATGTGATTTCCCCAGTGTTTATCCTCCAAGTGCTGCGAACGGCCAATCAGAATGGAGTATTTCAGAGAGCTGAATAACAAATGAGGTCAATTCATTAGAGTCGTCACTGTTTTGACTGATGACACTCTGTTTTATTAAAGATGGTAATCAGGAACATTCCATTTTTCCCCAGTCAAAAGATCAGTCCACAATGAATACCTCACAGGAAATTCGCTCGAGCTCAACTGTTGAACCGATTTCATGACAAGGGCAGGACGTGTTTACTGACCAGACAGAACAAAGTACCATGTAGTCTCTGGAGTTCTGGCTCCGTCCTTCGTTCATTCCTTCCTTCTATCCTTCTTTTCTATGCACTCTCACCCTGGCTGACAGGTCCAGGCCCATGGCTGTTATGACAGCCTGTCAGACTACATTCACAACACTCTCTCTCTTTCTTTCAGTGTCCCTCGCCAGGAAATCGTGTTGTTCATGCTCTCTCTCCGCTTGTTGTACTCTTCCGTCCCACTCCTCCTCATCATCCATCATTCTCTCATTGTCTGCTTTACTTCCGTTCCCCTCGTCTCAAACATTAATAGCCACCCATCTATCCAAATCACCACAGCAACATCTGTCTCCTTTTGCTCCACCCATCTCACCTGTTTGTCGTTTCCCTTTCCCCTTTTGCGTTCCTTTATCCCCTCTGTTTCGGTGGCTAACATCCCTAAACCCCAGATTCATTCATCTGTGTCTGTCTTCTTCTTTCACGTGTATGCATTCTCTTTTATTCTCTCCTTTTCCATCACTCACTATTTACAGGTGTTTCTTCAACTATGGCCAAACAAACAAGGGCTGCACGATAAATCGCATGTGATTGTCATGCACATCTCGTCAGTAAAGAGGGTTCTGTGATTTAATAGTACCAGTAGATCTATATTGATTCAATGAATTAATTGCATTTTGAGGGGAAAAAGTATCATGGATTTATTGCATTTTGGGGAAAAAATAATACAATTTTATAATAAATCTTTGAAAATCAAAACCTGGATTTTAATTTTTTTATGTTATTATAACCTAAAGATGCTATGAAATCAGTAGTTTTCATTTTGCCACTTTCTTGGTAATGGAATCACATTTTTACACAAATTAATCCAAATGGATTTATTGCGTTTTAAAACCAAACTCTTCAAATGTTACTTGAGATTAAAATCAGTATATTCCCTTGTGAAAAAGAAGTATGCCTAATTGTACTAAATGTGCTCTTTTAGTATCCTAAAAGTAGGCCTACACTTTTTAAAACGTACTTACAGATAATATAATATTACTTTTATGTGCTAATAGAGACTTTAATGACTGTTTCTTAGCAAACCTAAATGCACTTTTAATAAAGTGAAAATAAGTTTTACTTAAAGGCGACATTGGATGCCCATTTCCACAAGATGGTATGATACTTTTGTGTCTTCATGCAATGTCTGTGACATACTTTGGTTAAAATTCCTCAATGGTCATGTAAAACACTACCCTTTTTACAGAACCCTGTTTCGATGCATGTCTGAGAGCTCAGTACACTGCAAATAGAAAAACAAAACCTTCCAAATTAAGAAAACTTCATCAATTTGACAACACGAGCTGCAAATCATTACAACAACAGATGCTTGACCTGCTGTCAAACTGATGAAGATGTTTTCTTGATTTGCTGGTGCTTTTTCTATTTGCCTTTTTGCTTTCTGGAGTTGCAGCACGTTGAGCTCTCTCGGCCACCGTACATGTCTCTTTAAATGATAATAAGCTCCTGTTCACCCCACCCCTTGCTTCCATGGGGCGTCAACACAAGAAACGTGAATCACTGCATTGGACTCCATATATGGCTCAGAGGTGGTCTTATTCGTAGAAACTGGACACTTATTGAAACAGCTTGCTGGATGACACAGTTTCAGACTCAGACAGCTCAAAACAAATGTGTGTGTTTTCTTTTCAGCTTTTACTGAGCTGGCACACATGCCAAATAAAAAGCTAAACAAATGAAAATTTAATTCGATGTCCCCTTTAATATACATTTTAAATCATTATTTTTGTAGTTTTTCAAAGAAGCATGCTTATGTCGATGTGTTGAATAATATATTAAAGCCCATGTCAAATAATTGATTCCAGTTTCAGCTGAAATGTGTGATCCAAAAATATGTTTGTTAATGTATTTTAAATGTGTTTATAATATATATGATGCATACTATTATTTACTGTGTGCATTGATGCACTTGACATTTATTTACAAATTGGTTAAAAGTTTTCTTTTTCTATTTATCTGTACATGCTAAGCAATTATTAACTGACAGTAATATTTACAGGAAACATTTATTAAGTATTTATATTTCCAATTAGCATCAAATGCATATAATAGAATTAAAGATTATCGAGTGTTTGAATATGAGGGAAGTAGATACTGCTTTGAATTGCATGTTATTGTGCCATTCAGAATTAATATCTGTAAAGACTAGAAATAGATTAGTTAAAAAAGCATGTTTATAGCATTGTAAAGTCCAGCTCTGGGCAAAAAATTATAATAAATAAACACATAAAAAGATTTTTAAGAATACTAAATGATAAAGCCATAAAAGGATTATAAATTTGAATGTGCATATAAAAAAATTTCATCTGTTAGTTTTATGAAAATGAATTCCATTGACATAAAACCTCCTTGCGCGCTCATTCGTTCATCCTTTTTTTTCACATTTCCCCTGTTTTATACCACTGGCCATCTCTCTGGCACCTCTCTCACACCTCTGTGACTTTCTCAGCACCGGGTTGAACGCTGCGGGTACAGACCTGCTGTAGATTCGCACCCTCACAAGCTGCTGCTAGTGGAATAACCATGTGCAAACGCTGCTCCTGAATAACGGCTGATCTCTATTGAACCAAGACACATTCTGAATTTGAGAGTGTCACAGGCAAGAGAGCCTGTATATGTGTGGCTGGTTCAGACAGCAGTAAGCTTTTACTCGTCAGCTTCCATTAGCCGCTGTTTAGTGCTGGCCTTCGTATTCAGTTAGTATGAATGACAGCAGGAGTGCGGACACACACACACAACACACACACACACACACAGACTAAATCCTGGGTCCTCTGCACACTGTCCAGCATAAATGTACTCTTTAGCATTTCATTCTATTCATCTGTTTCTGTCACCTGACCTTTTTTTCCTTGTATCCTCCATATTTATGACCATATGCGCATGGCTCTTTGTATGGGTCAGAGTTGGAGTACTAGAAAATAACTGTAGGTTATAAAATAAATAATGCTTCCATTTTTTTTCACTGGTTTTTCACATTATGAAACCAGCTTTCAAGATTTTGTTGTTTCCCCATTCAGGTAAATTGAAGGGCTGTTGCTAATAAACTAGCATATAGGGAACAATTTCTTACTACTTTACTAGCTATATATATTATTGATGGATTGGTTCTCTGAGTCAAATACCATGTGTGTGTGCATTTGCTCACATTTTGTGTTTGTATAAATGTTTCCTGACAAGTTAACAAGGTTTCCAGTGTGATCTTCTAGAAAATCAATGGAGCCAATCAGATCACTGAACTATGATGGGTGAAAAGTGCTTTATACCCCCGGTTATCACTCTCCAGGAGGGAAAGTGCTGAGGAAAAAGACCAAAAAAAAAATAGGTTAAAAGGTCAGATGGTTTTGATGTACTTGAAGAAAGTTAAGGCACAGCGACCTGGTCGTGACCGTGCATTTTAGATTCTTATGTCACCTCTTTGTCCCTTGTGATTGGACGTAAATAAGCAGAGAAGGAGAAAGAGTGCGCTGAGGCGATTGATGAAAGTGAATTGGACGGGTTTGGAAAGTGCCAGGGTTGCCATTCACCACCTTATGATTGCCTTTCGGAGCCCTGAGGGAACGAATCGATTTGAAACATACACGTGTCTGTGTGTGTGCCAGCTGAAAGAGCGTTCACGTTTAGATGCTTGTGTTATCACTGAATCATTTGTGTGAATTTAGCTGCTTTAGGGGTTTAAACCTGGCTCAATGAATTATTAAAAAATCAGGTCTGTATCACCTTTGTTCTTTGTACCATCTGTCAACTCCTGTTCTCACTAACTTGACAATTACAGTAGCGAAAGCAGTGGGGTACTAAATTATTCTCTTTAAATACACTGTCTTTCACACATACCCTTAATTTCTTAATTCTAGGTACTTTAAACCTGCCAGCTCTGCTATCAGACAAACAGGGGAGATTGTAACAGGCAATTATAACTGTTTTAATCGCAATACACCTAGCTACATTAGAACAAACCTTCAATGATATCATTGATTCAACACAGCTGAAGAAAATATTGAATAATTATCACTTTTGTATGGTGCTGATTCTTTTATCTGTCAAATGTAATATGTACTTTGCACAAGTCTACACTATAATTTTGTGGAATGGGTTACACCTTTTGACTAAAATATGCTAATCAGCTAGCATATAAAATTAATGAAATTATGTTTGTTAGATATTGAGTCATTTTTTCCTTTCAGTCATGCAATTAGTTCAACCAAAAAAAGAAAGAAAATGTACCCACCCTCAGGTCATCTGGTATATAGATGAGTTTGTTTCTTCATCTGAACTTTTTAGAGAAATTTCAATTTCACATCACTGTATGATCACTGGATCTTCTGCTTTGAATGGGTGCCGTCAGAATGAGAGTTCATATATTTACAACAAATTTCCAACTCCAATCTATCAATTAACATCTTGTGAAGTGAAACGCTGCATGTTTATAATAAGTCTTCTTCACATAATATTGCTTCCTCAACATTGAAAAAAAAATGGTCTTGTCTGAATCAGGAGAGAAATATGCATAGATCAAGTGAAAACAGTACAAAACATTTCTAATGCTAGATTTGTTTAATACGAACAAGCAAATTTTTGCTTCACGAGACGTTAATTGATGAATTTGAGTCTTGTGGATTATTGTGATGTTTTTATCAGCTGTTTGAACTCTTATTCTGACGGCACCCATTCACTGTAGAGGATCCACTGATGGGCAAGTAATGTAATGCAAAAATATAGTCACAATTGCCCCCATTCTCACAGCCATAATGATGTTTTGTATAGTAGCAATAGTACCTAAAAAAGCCCAATCTGTTTGTATTTTCATTCATCTCAGTGGCAGTTTCTGATGCAGAACCCCAAGAGGAATCTTACTGGACATTCCTTAAATCACATTGATGCATTCAAACCTTTTTTGTGACGTGATCACATTTGGTTTTCTCGTGTAGAGAGAACTTAACTGAGCATGAACCTGCATCCCAATGCATCCGGTCTCCTGTACTGATTCACATGTAGCATTGAACCATACTGCTGACACAGAGGAAGTTTGTGATGTCTGCACAGAAGGTCAGATGCCTTTTCACTTCCCGTCAAGAATCAACGCACAAAACAGAGATTCACGTATTATTTTTCCCCTTTAATAAATTTATAAACTTCAGATAAAGGGCAGGTCATCTTATTTCTGAGAGTTTGAGAGATTTTATTGGCAGGAAATAGAAGGTCAGTGTGTCCTGGCAAGATTTGGTAAGAAAGCCTGCAGCACACAAAGACTTTATCAGCAGCTGGTTTGAGATTAGAGAAGTGTTCAGTAAATTCACATTTAATGAGTCGGGAAGCCAAGAGTCTAGAGCTAAAGAGAGCAAGGGCTGGTCTGAAACTGCAGGAGAAACATGTCTTTAAAAGTCAAGAGATTCATGACACTTTATTTAACCAATATTTCAGCCATCACAGAATGTAATAAACTTAAATGTGTAATATACAAATTATTAGGCACTCAGTTGTGTGTGTGACTAAAGGGGTAGTTCTCCCATAAATGAACATTTTCTCATTATTTACTCAACGTATTTAGGTTGCGAACCTTTTTGACTTTCTTCCTTCTGCGAAACACAAACAAAAAAGATATTTTATAACTGTTTGTGGTATCCAAACAAGCAATTCAGTGGGGTCCAATCTTGTTTTGTTTGCTGAGCAAAAGTACATACACATTTTTTAATGATCTTCTTTTGTGTTCTACAAAATGTTCACTTTTGGGTAAACTAACCCTTTAAGTTTTGCCAATGCCGGATACATTCACTCTCCCACAGACATCATGGGCATATCATCGAGGCGCTTAAATGCTCTCCACTGCACTATTCTCTAAAAGACAGCAGTGCTGAGAAAATGTTGGCTGATCCAGCAAATAAAACAGATAAACAGGATAAAACAGGGAAAACTGAAAGTTTGTAGATCTTCAATTGGGAATGAATATTTTACTAAATATTAAAGCTATTAAAGAATCATGCACTTTAAAATCATTTCAAATAGTTTGGACTTTTTTTAATCATGTCTGAACAAGGTAATAGACCTTTTGAGGGATCACATAGCATGCAGTTTCACAGACAAAATCATCTGTATTTGATTGATGTTGGAAGTGGAAATTAGGAGGGTGATATTGTATCCTCAAAAGCATTATTGTGACTTGAACTGTTTATGTTTTTCTCTTTACACTTATCAGGCAATGTGTTTTTACACATGCATTGTTAATAATATACTTAAAATAAAGGTCTTATTTGTATGCATGTATGATCTGTTGATCCTGCATTTTGCGGTTTGTTTTCAGTCCCCAGACGCACAGCGCTTGTGCATTCATGTCTCTGTGAATATGTGTGCCAGATCCATATTTAGAACTGGCAAGAAGTGTTGAGGCCGCACTCTTTTTTTTCTTCCCCTTCCTCATTACTGCACTCCCATTCCCGCTTTCCTGCTCTCTTTCTACAATTATAACGTCCATTAATTATGAATCCTTCCATGGATGAACAGAGCTGTTAAGACGTGCGAAGGAGAGACCGAAAGAGGCAGAGAGAGAGAGAGAGAGAGAGAGAGAGACAAATGCTTTCCATAGATTCATCATTCTTAAATGGTTACCATGGCAAGAAAGCCCAGCCTGTATTTGACGGTGTCTGTTCACCTACGAAAGCAGGAGATTTCATTTTCTCTTTATTAATTTAGCTTGCTACCCAATGGAGCGGAAGGGGATTGGGGGGCATGCTTTCCGTAATTATTTCCACATTATTGCTACTAATAGTAATAACACTGATAACAGGGAATTTGTTTGGCCTCTCAACCTAAAGCCAGAGCAGGTTTTTCAATGTGGATGCTTTGGTTGCTAAAAGACACATGGCAGCAGAACGCGTTCCTGAGGAGATGGGGGCAAATTCCCAGGGTTGTTCACGGTCAAACAAGGAGGAGGTTTTAGACGGAGAATGTGAAATCGGGAAGTGAACAGCGGGAATACATTTTTACATCCTGTCATTCGTGATCGAAGGAATGCACATCTCTGCCATTAAAGTGAAAAAAGCCTCTGAAATTACCTTTTATGCCTCGCAACATGCTCTTTTGCATACAAATCTGGAGATATAATGTGCGAGGAACTCACTTGAGCAGTCTTGATTACAGTAGGAAAATCACATTACGTTCTGTGTCTATTTAAATGCACAGTCTTGCTGATTATGTTCCTTAACCAACATGGAAAGTCATGGAAACACCTCAAACTGTGGTATTTAAACAAGGAAAGGTCAAAAATGGTTTTAGCAAAACACTAGTGGCACAGATATTTGCCCATTACCCCAGTTTGGCTCTGCTTGTACACCTTTACCGGCGTTCTCACATCTTGTGTGCGCGTCTATTTATGTTTACTAAAAAAACTAGAATAAAGCCCAATGATGCAAAAATTTAATTGTTGGGATTTTGTAATGAGCTAGTTTTTGATTGCTTTCAGCATTTCGTTTTACATGTGAACAATATTCACAGATGGCAGACTGGCATCATTAGCGTGTCTATATGGTTCAAGTTACACAATGATTTTCTGTTTGGGGGAAAATATATTTTATGTATTATAACACACAGCAAGAAAAATATGGAAAACAGACATTTGACACAGACATTGCATTTATTTATCTTTTATACACTATAACGCATAAAGAACTTGTACTCTCTCTCTTATCTGATCTGACGCATAGCAGTTTTATAATCAATGGGATTTAACTCATCCTTTATTTCATAAAGAATACGCTTCATTAATTATACAACATAATGTTAATATTACGACGTATAGGCTATCTGCACATACACTCACACACATTTAATTTATGTATAATCCTAATTAATGTAATTAATAACATACACAAACACTCGTAATTTTATATAATCCTAAATTAATCATATATATACTTTTATAATCCTAATTAAATAATTTTCCTTGTAGTGAAAACGAAAACAATAGAATATACCGTATATAACCTAATGTTTGGGACACGGTCTATGGAGCTTTGTTTCATGCATCTGACAAACTTGTAAAAGTGTCTTTCATTTCAAGACAGTTTTGCCTTTTAACGTGCTTTAACAGATTACTTTCACATATTTAATTCAACAACACTGTTGCAAATATATTCATGAGATACAATTCCACTTAAATATTACAAGACTCAATTATCGATAAAAGCTTTTCTTTTCTAAGCACATTTTGTTCTGCGTTCTGTCTCTGCATATATTTGCTAAACTGGCTCATGTCAATAGTACAGCTCTGTTTTAGGGGAGTTATAGTTTTAAGTTTCAAATATTGTGCATTGAGTCACTGGCCAGCAATCATCTGTCGCTTGTCTACTGCCCTTAAAAGCATCACTATTTTAATGCATTTGTTTGTTGTAGAAATTAAATATTTGTGTAGTTATAGTAAGGATACATTATCATTTATCATTACAGAATATCTTCCTTCAAATTGACTCTTCCTCTACAAACACATTGGTTTGTTCTGGGCTGACAGCTCCATCCAGATGGAATGTGCTATTTTGGCACAGACCTACAATCGAACCCTATGAAGAGAACAAGAGTTCCCCTCTCACACCCTCAAATCCCAGATGTTTCTCTCATTAGCTAGCTGTCATTCACATCTCGTTTCTCCGAACCAAATTGGGCACTCACGCATTGTCATGTGCAAATGGGCTATGCCAGTTTAAATAGCATTGCCCTGGTAACACTTGGGAGGTGACAGACAAAGCAGCACATATGAAATTAAGTTAAGAAAATTGCTCCAAAAATGCAATTAGTAGATCTATTATTTGGAGGTTCAGCGAGAAGCTATACTGTGAGTGCTTGTGAGCACTTGTCTCATCTTAAACTTTAAGGAATAGTTCACACAGAAAGGAAAATTTGGCCATCATTTACTAAACCTTATATCATTCCAAGGCTGTATCTTTGTTCTGTGCAAAAGAAGATATTTTGATAAAATGTCTCTGTTTTTGTTAATACATTGAAAGTCATTGGGGTTTTAGACCTTTACTTTCAATGTGTAGGTGAAAACAGTGGGAGATTTCTTCCCAATATCTTCTTCTGTGTTTCAGCGAAGAAAGAAAGTCCTGTAGGTTTGGAACAAGACAGAATTTTCATTTTTGTCTGAACTACCCATTTAACATCATATCCCGGAAGATTTTTGGTCTCCAATTGCTCATTTGAGAAATTATAAGGAACTTCCAGATTAGATTAACAGCAAAAGATTTAAAATGGGCATATTTTGTGCTATAAACTACCATTTCAATTGAAAACAAATAACTATCCACAAATGAAAACCATAAGGAGTTGACCAATTTCAGGGCATCAGAAAAGCGGTTCCTGGAGTGCATTTTAAACACCTCAGCAGTTGGACATGCACATGAATCCTGTGAGGCAGAATTGGTCAATCAAGCATGTGAGAACGCACCCATCCGAAGGTTGCGACCCATGGCAGGACACAAGCCTTTCTTTGATTGGACGGATCTTAGCTCCTCTTATGAAGCTGGAATTAAACTTGTGATTTACCTACCATAAGACACCTAGGGGGCTGTAGAGTCAGGGCTAAAATATAACACATCAGCACCTTTTCAATTAAAGCATTTTCCCCTAATGGGTTTGCGTGTGTTTGATAATTGTTGATCGCTTTGAAGTCGTTTTAACCCCTGCGGAGCAGCTCGGTGCATAGTAAGTCTGTGATTCTCTTGGATAAGCCAGAAACTAGTGTTTCCTCTGCAATATCGCATTCAAAATGGCATTACCTGTGATTATCTGCATGCTACATATGCTTTAGGTTAACTTTTGCCATGAAGTGAATTATGACTCGCCACAATATTGCTCATTTGCAATGTCCCGATTCTCTGACAGAAGTTCAATGACGAATGGCCATCTCAGGGCAGAGCCCCTACACGTACAGTATGGATAAATCAATGTCTGACTTATTACCAGTATTTGCATATCCCACTACAACTTCCTCCTTGTCTGAGGACAACCTTGACTGGTCCAGCACATTAACTTGCCAACTCATTTGCTTTTTTATTTATCATTTTTCTCCATTTTCCTAATTTTCCTTATATTGTTAGCCTCACCATTCATATTTGTTCCTCTTTTGTTTCTTTTTCCATTTCATTTTCTCCGTCCTATACTGTAATGGCAAAGGCCTGGACTTGGAGGCTGTTGTTGTGCAAAAATATAGTCTGCAATAACTAATCAGAGCATTTGGTCTTTTTCTTTCCTCCCGTTGGCGCTAGAGTTGTTCCGATTCCGATACTAGTATCGGAAATATCTCCGATACCACAACAAATTCTGGCATCGGCATCGGCGAGTACATGAACCCATATACCGATCCGATACCATTTTCTTAAAAAAGACCTAGTTATGACCGCAAGCTTTGCCTAACCGCTGCACGGTTCTTCTTCGCTGCTCAAAATGCATTGAAAACACAGGAAGTTGTGCTGTGTTGCCACAAGCAACCCCTGTTTAGAGCAGCGAAGAAGAAATGAAAACGCGTTAGCAGCCCTTATCTATATATGACTGGATCACTCATCACATTCTAAACTGCCAAAACACAGTGAAGCCGCTACTATATTATAGATCAGTGGTTAGCAGTATGTCTCTGTAGTACCGGTAGTTACAGACTCTCGAGTATATTCAGTACCGGCAGCTGCGTTCAGTCGCTTCCGTGTAAGTCAAAGCGCAGGGCTCCAGACAGTAGCCGAATATATACTAGTGTCTGTGAATATTAAACTGCAAAATACTATTTAAATATTACTCCCGCAAAATCTACATCTCTGTGGGTGACTGGCACAGATGCGCGAGAGCTCGCTGTTTTGTAGTCTCTGCTGTGTGTCATGAGGACACGAACGCATAAACCGTCACTTCATGAGAATTTACCGTTTCATTTGAGAATACTGTCATATCATAAACACAGACACTCAAAGATCTTCATGGCAGCCCATTAAAATAAATGTTTGGTTTACATGAGTAAATTGACAATATATAAAGCTACTGTTGTAGCCTACAGTAATAATAATACGTCTCTATAATAATAATAATTATGCCTAGATGGTTGCTTGTTTTTTACTTGTTTTGTTGTAAAGAGATTATCTGATTAATAGATCTTTTTTGTTGCAGTTTTTTTATACAGTTATATTGTAAAACTTAAATACCTTTTTTAGTTTGCGGTGTTAGATTTTTGGCTGCATTTGAAGTTCTTTTTTGCATAAGAAAATAAATAATACTGTCAAATTCATGTTAGATAATAAAAATACTGTAATAAATACAGTAGTTCACCATGTATTTGTTCATGTTTTATTGAGGGATCTGTCTGAAGCACACCATAAAAAAATTCTAGCAATTTACACAGGGCTAGTAGTATATACAGCTGTATATACAGATATACACCCAGGTATCGGATCAGTACTCGGTATCGGCCGATACCTTGAGCCCAGGTATCGGAATCGGTATCGGGAAGAGAAAAAGGGTATCGGAACATCTCTAGTTGGCGCTACAGATAAGATATTATTCTGCACAGTGTGTTTCTCTCTTATCATCACATTGCAACACACACATGCTCCTCAGAACTAGGACTGCAGATCTGTTGAGTCTATTGTTTAAGACTGAGATAAATAGAGGTGTTGTTCTATACCATGTTAATGTTACTGAAATGTTGTCTCGGTGTCGAAGATGCCCTTGATGCACAGGAGAGCATTGAGATGTGTGTGAGATTTGCTTATCGCATGATAGACGATAGCACAAAAGAAAGCCGAACAAGATTATGAAACAACTGTAAAAAGTGTGATAGGATGACAGAAAGAGAAGAAGAAATCTTTTCCATGCAACTTTCATTATCAGCAGCTTTTAATGTGGAGGCATCAGCAAGCTGGTGGTAGGCAAGTAAGATTTAAAGAGATATTAAAAATAAATGCACACACACACACACACAACACACACTCATCCAACTCAAAAGTGAACCAGATTGCAGTACGCACTAAAATTTACATATTTAACTGCCAATGTTTGAAAGAAAATGACAATGTTGACTGAATATCTATGAATTTCTTCCAAAAGTTTTTGGAGGCAGCATATTTAGTTGCTCCTGCCCATCACGATGATTGAACTGTCACCTGCTTTTTTCCCCCAATTTTGTCAAAATGCTGTAAAACTTAGCTTCTCTCAACAAGTCTAACCTGTCAGTCCAGTTCTGCATTAATCTTACAGATTATCAGAAGCACAAAAGTATGTAATGAAATCAATTGTTGCATGCTTTTTATCACAGATGATTAAGTAGTTGTTCATGCATCATCTGGAATCACTTCTAGCTAGTCAGCATTTAAGACCGGAGAGCTAAGGCCTAGGGATTTTGAGCCTTTGCACGAATTAATCCATATTCAAATCAGCTTATGAATATGATGAGGCAGGCCGTGTTGCCATTGGCTGGATAAGGCTGTCTGAATGTAGCATGGTAATTAGGGGGCGAGATAAGATCATGGCCACCAATCTCCAGCTATTCATCCCAAACCTGCCATTTCGGCTCAACACTGAGCTACATATTCACTATACAGCTAATAATAATAATAATAATACCAATAAAGTTGTTTCCGGGAGTGTTGTAATTTGTATACATGCATAAAAGGAGTCTAATGCAAGGTAAGGAATGATGAATGTGTCCATATTGCTCTCTCTCTCACACATTGATTGGGTATTGAACATATGAAGCCTTTTTAATTCTGGTATAATCAGTACCATCAGCATATTTAATGATCGTATCATAATTTTCTCATTATAATCAGAGCGTGATTTAATATTTCTGTGAAAATGAGATATTCACAGTACTAATTAGTGGAGTAATGAGTCTCTGGTTTGAAAAATTAGATTGATGGAAAAATGTTGAATTTTTAATTTTCACAAAGTAGAGGTTGGGAAAAAAATCTGTTTTATAAAATAGGAAGTGAGATCCATCATTTCAAAATGCAATATTATTCTCTGTGTGTGTGTGTGTGTGTGTGTGTGTGTGTGTGTGTGTGTATGTGTGTGTGGCGAATGATAGATGGAGCTCAAGAGGAGGAACATATACACACATACTGCCTGTCAAAGACTAATAAACTACCCCAGAATGGTGTCACAGACTCACAGATTTAGTTTTATCTGGGAGACGCATTTGTGATGCACAGATTTTACAGAATCTTTGCTGCAGAGTTGCTTGCTTCTGATTTATGTCAGTATGTTTGCATCCCAGTTTTGACTTTTTTTTAAATAAAGATAATAAATGACTTGCCATGCGTACACACTTTTAGATGTAATAAAAAATTAGCACATGGATTTAAATAAATTAATCAAAATAATTATGTATTATTAATATAGAAATGTTTATCTTTTTGAAAAATATATATATTTTATAATTTATATGATTTAGCTTTAGCTCCAGCAATTCAGGATTCCCAAAGTAACCTGTTTTGTTTTTGTATTCAGTTACAGTACCCGTTGAGGCACATTTCGTTTTTTGGAGAATTTATTTGTTCTTTTTTTCCATTGTAGTTCATGTATGACCAACTAGTCCATTTAAATACATATTTATACATATCCACTTAAACCTGGTGGAAGTTGAAATCACATCTTAGTGTTTGCAACCAGCAAATTAATGTTACATCCCAATATTTTCACAGATATACGTGAATAGAAGCCCAGCTAGCCTGCTAGTTTTTTATTTACTCTCTCTCTCTCTCTCTCTCCATCTTGATGTTTATCACCTTTTCTGTGTTTTAGTCTCACCTTGTTTTCTCTCATTCATTGTTTTCTGTTTATCTATAGTCTGTTTCAATCACTCCTGGTGCCGTCTTCCTTTCTGTTCCCTCCTGCGGACCGCACTGTCACGTTTGCTCTCTGCCTCCATCTTGATGAATCTTTCTCCATGTTTTCTATCACACTTTCTGTATCGCCTCTGTTAAATCTCTCCAGGGCTGTGCTGATTACCTGAAGAAACAAATTAATGACAATCTAACCCACAAACACAAGGACCTTGTACATAGGCATGCACTAACACACTTCAAGAGAGTTAAATGTAATGCACCAACACACATGTACACACTCACAGGGAAAAGGACAGAGACAGATGTCAACAGACAAGAATTGTCTCAGCACAGGCGAGTCTCTTTGCAGCATCTTTGGAATGTTGCCAGGCAACAGTGAACTGTGGCAGCCATGACTGGCCTTGCATCAGCACCAGAACCCTGTGCAGTAACCTTGATCATTTAACTGAATACTGGCAGTCAAAAGTTTGCAGTAATGATGATTTTTTTATGTTTTTGAAAGAGGTGTCTTATGCTCACCAAGGCTGTATTTATTTAATATCACTACATTTATTTTAAAATATTGTAAAATGTCTTCAGTGATCTTTCAGAAATCATTCCAGTATACTTTGCTGCTCAACAAACAATTTCTAATTATCAATGTTGAAAACAGTTGTGCAGCTTTATATTTTTTATATAGAAAAATTATATTATTGAATGCATTTAATTGCTCAAAAGTGATTAACGTCATGTATAATGTTAAAAAAGGTTAATATTTCTAATAAATGCTATTCTTTTGAAATTGTATTAATCAAAGAATATTGAAACATTAACTCCATGTCTAGAAAAATATTATGCAGTATAACTGTTTTTAACATTGATAATAATTATGCATGTTTTTTGAGGAGCAAATCAGCATATTAAAATTATTTCTGAAGGATCATATGAAACTGAACACTGGGGTAATGCTGCTGAACATTTAACTTTACTATCAGGAATAAATAAGATTTTAAAATTCATTAAACAGAAAAGATTTGTTTTACATTTTAATAATGTTTACAATATTGCTGTGTGCGCGCTGTATGAAGGGGATGAATGTTTGATCTCTTTGTCTGTCTGGGACTGTTTCTCTAACAGAGGAGAGGGCTCTTTACACCTGCCAAAAAAGCCTCTGCTTCATCATCATATAAATATGAGAACATCTCTTTCCTGCTGCCTCTCCGTCTCTTCCTCCCTGTGTGTTCTTCTCGCTCATTCTCACAGTGAGCATCTGCATTTTCCATCTCTTACTCATCCCTCTTTTTCCAGAAATATAGCACTATTACCATTGTTACCATTATGTTACAAATAAAATTACTTTGCAGTTACTGTTACAAAACATCTGCCTGTTTAAGAGGAGATTTGGGCACTTCTCAGCTGGTCAGACTCAGAGGTCATATTGCCAGCCAGCTTAATACCAACTTGGCAGTATAGGAGAAAGCATTAAAACTTTTAGCCTATGTTTTACAGGTCTCATTTTTACATTGACACAGAGATACTAGCATTATTGTGTTTAAATCCTGAAATGATTGAGGCTGAGCCTGCTGAGTTTGTCTGTATTTCAATGTGTCTGTACATCTGTAAGAAATAGAGACAGAAAGTGTGTGTTTTCAGGTAGCACTGGTGCATTGCGCTGTTCCTTACACACACAGTGGGTAAACACAAAAACTCAAGTCACTCCCAGAAGCCAAACTATACAAAACCTGCACACTGCAGAACAGAGAGAGAAGAAGGAAAGAGAGATGGATGCACTTTAAAGGAAAAACTCACATCAAAAACGTTCTATACAGTAAAGTGCATGCAAATTCAGTCTTAGGCTTCTCTCTCTCTCCTAACAGTCTCCTTCACCTGTAGAGCAAAGTCTATACTCAGTGACATTTAATAGTCTCAGCCTCAGATGGATTCACTGACCATTCACTGACCATCTGATGCATAGTGCACTTCTGAATTGGAAAGCAGTTCCAGTTTGAATGGCTATTTTTAGGCAGCTTTCAGGATTTGTGTGGGTTTTAGTTTTTTATAAGTTAACACCAAAAAAGGTCTCTAGGTTATGTATAAAACCATGGTTCCCTGAAGGGAACGAGACGCTATGTTGAATGCTTTGGGTACACCCCCGATGAGACCACGTTCTGAAGCATGTGTGATATCAGTCCAATAGAGAAGTAAGATTGCATGAGCAGGGTGATGTGAGCAACCACTGGTGGTGGATGAGGAGATACCCCCCTGACAATGTAAAGCGCTACTCCCAAACCAACGATGCACAAATCGTGTGTATCCCCACACGAGAGATAGCATAGGCTGTCCGCTCGCCACAGATTTTGATTTACACTTAGGCATGATATTACTCACTTTCTATACACGGTTCTCCTGACTGACTGAGTACTTTTGCATTCACACATATCAGAGAAGCGCTCGCTGAAAAGCAAGTAGCTGACATGTGTGTTAGCTGGATTCACCTTTGAAGTAGTCAACAGCTGTTTTCTTATGTGTGTACAATATTATCTACAGTATGTGTAAAATAGTCTATACTTATTACTTTTGGCCTGGAAGAAAATCTGATCTGCGTCTGTATGCATTTTCTTTTTTACAAAATTTTTCGTACATGAAGACAAGTCATACTGAAAAGTAAATTCATCAGCCTATTTTTGTGGTATCACTTATTTTAGATAAACGCAGATTTACATGTTGATCAGATGCTCTCTTTCTGTCTAATCAGACAGTTCTTTATCAAAATAGACAACCGTGTGAATCAGACTCTTTAGCATCTTCCACATCATCATTCTTCTTGCTAAGTAGCTTTCATCCTCTCTCTTTCTCCATCTCTCTTTCTTATCTGGTTAGTGTAAAGTATTAACTTAAAAATATGAAACTGTGGGATTCTAATCTGTATTTATGAGCCATTTGTTTTTATAGATGATCATTTCTAAATGTCAGCCTGTTGCTAAATATTCTGAAAGTTTTGTGAAATCTGAAAGGCTCAACAGTACAGTAGTCCAGGCATTGTGTGTGAGTACATACCTTTCTCTTTCTTTGCGTGCTGAAATATTCCCAATAATGAAGAAAAACATTTTGACATTAATGTATAATGTATTGTATTCATTTATTTATAGTGTGAGTTATGAATGCATGAGTCCATCGCTTTCACTCCCATCATAGAAACTCTGGAAATTTTGACTGGCAAATGGGGGGAAAAAATTAAGTAGTAGATATACTATAATATATAGTAAAATATATAGTAAATAAAATGTGAGTAGTTTTATGGCTTTATAGGCCATTGTGGATGGACAGATCAATGGCATGCAAAGATATTGGAAATTATATATTTATTTTTCACTTTATATATATATATATATATATATATATATATTTTTTTTTTTTCATAACAATTAAGCATTTTTCCACCAAAAATTAATATTATCACAATGCAAAAAAATTACTGCTCACTTATTTAAATGTGTGAATAATTGTTTTCATTTTAAACCCATTATGGTAATGATAATTGTTTATTCAAAACAATTGTAATTCATTTTTGTAATAGAAAAAAAGTTAATTGTAACATAGTCCTATAAATGATCTTATAATATAATTCTTGAATTTTACAATTCGTCTGTGATTTTGGGGGTTGAATATGACCCAGACTTTCATGACAGGTTCACCTGAATATGTCAACACAGTTCTGACCCTTTAACTGTCCAGCCAGCGTCTCCATGTCCAGATCCTCCAGCTTTTTTCACCAAACCGATGTAGCCTCATATTCTT